>NC_142491.1:3169484-3324018 GCF_965113065.1 Corylus avellana
CCTCTTCAGACTCGAAAACGACGTCAGGATCACCTCATCAGTCTCAACTAAACCAGTCTTCTCATCCCCAAAAAGAGCATGACTATGATTCTCAATCAAGCTGACAGCCTCCTTGGATCTAAGTTTTGCACATCTCTGTAATGTCTCAGGATCAAACCCCATCACATAACATTTCAAGCTTCCATGTTTAACTTCCTGGTTAGTTGACACACATTGCATGCTACTGATACGGCCAAAGAGAAGACTTGTCAATCCGTAAGGGCACAGCTCCTGAAACTGAAGGGGAGGCTTATGCCCGAGACGAAGGTCCTGGTTTACTGAAGCTAGACTTTGCTCCAACCGGTGCCTCAAGGAGGCAGACTTTAAAAAGTAGCCATATAAGATGGACGCCACATATACTCGGCCAAGCATGAGTCGTGTGATCTTAGTTGTTGCCCAATTGTCTGTGACACTAGAATCTGCTCTCAAGCCGGTGACAGTAGTGACATGTTCCTTGACCATCTCCAAAATCTCCAAGCTGTGATAGGACTCCAGCTCCCAGTCCTTTGAAGGCCATATCTCTAGTCTGCCGTTATAAATGCATCTAGAGAGCCTTGGAACCAAAGTGACTTTGATCTCAGAAAATTTATAAAAGATTAACATGAACATCACATCTTCAATGGCTATTTGGCACTCATGCTCCTTTAGCTGTGCAACCCTCCTGGCATTCAGATGGATTTTTAGGTCATACAAAGAACAAAAGAAAAAAAAACACACTAAGAAAATAAAATAAATATCTCTGATAAGTATATACAAATCAAAATTCCAACAACCAAGGTTTCAGTCCACCAAATCATTCCAATAATTTTTCATCTCTTTAATTTGTTTAACATAGTGAAGGGCAACGTTTTTACAGCGATTACCTATGTGCATTGATGTAAGATGTTATCCTATTCATGTTAGCCCTAGCTAGCACACTGAATGAAACTCATTTTCAACACGTACCAAACACTGCATTCTACTAATCTGATTCTTGTTTTACAAAGGACTATATGTGTCCATGTAAGCAAATGGAACTCACCATAAGAAGAGTCAGCATATGATAGTACATTCTTCATAGCTTTTTCATAGTTTGTGTTGTGAGTGCACTTGTGAGTGTTGTGTCCCACATTGAGAAAATATAAAAGAAAAGAGTGCTTAATATACCTAAGTGGACCTTAGCCTATTAGTTTAGGCTTTTTGGCTAGAGTTGTGTTCAACTATATATATTAATGTACTATTGGTAAAAACTCCGTAACCGCTTAATCTCCCAACAGTTTGTGAAAAATATAAGATACGGAATGTTTGAAATCGCCAAATCATGACACAGCAAGGACTAATCAGTAGCTGGATATTAGTAAATGTGACAATTAGGCATATGAATATCTATTCTTCTACATAGCAGGACCAATAAAAGCAAGGCACATTCTACGAAACACAAAAATGAATATAGGACCTGGTAAAATATCTATTGAAATAAAAGCACAACATAAAAATGACTAAGAAAAAAAAAATCATCAACATGAATGATGAAATCAAATGAATAAGAAATTAGAAAACTGTGATTCAAATAGAAAGCCACCACCTTTTATAATTACTGTATTATTTCTTTATCTCCTAGTCTTGGGGGAAAGATAAAAAAAAAAAGTTCCTTTTTTTTACTATAAGTAAACACTTATTTAAATAGTCAAAGGAGACGCCACCCATGTACTACTTGATTAAAGTTCCTTCGCTGCCTACCCCTAGGACCTAATGTGCCTAGCTAGAGTGGAATATTTGCTCTCAATCCAAAAATGAGAAGCTTTAGAGCAAATCCACCACAATTCACAGAATACTATATATACAATATCACATCTCTCCTACTATGAGTTAGTCCATACATGTTCACATCTCATGTAATTGATGCTGATGATATAGAGTGATAGAATATGTGGAACTAAGAAGGTAAAGAGAAGCACAACTGTGGAAGTGGGAAGCAAACAAAATGACAGTTTGATTGGCACCACATTGCACACTGATCTTCATTTAATGTTGCTCCAATTTTTATTTACCATTTTGCTGATCATGAAGATTACTAAGCACCATATCACTCTCACAACGCTACAGGTCCCCACAATTTTCACTAATTGATGTTCTAGGAAATTTATTTCCATCTTTGCTCCTCTCTTCCTTGGGGTTCTGGTTATTTAAATAGCCATTCATTCCACCAACTATGCTAGGGACAGGAGCAGAAGCCATACTAGCAGACCTGGTCATTAATCAACCATCAACAGAAAATTTGGTCCAAATTCCAAGAAAGGTGAGAAGTCCTGCTCATAAGGAACATCAGATGCAAAAACTAAAACACTAGCCATTAAATGAAAGTATGGGGAAAATTATAACTTTGATTAAGAATTAAGATACAGAAGACCACGCTAGAAGAATTTTTGGCACATCTTGGCGTGAATTTATGTAGGCGTGCATGTGCATGAATTCTTTTAGGGTTGGGATTAGAGGTTGACAGAATTGAATACAAACCACATGGAAATCCAAATCTTGATCATGTTATTTCTCTTATTGTGCAATGCGGATTTGAAGGCACAAGGCATGATAGTAACTCACAATGGAGTGACTCAAAAACCAATTGTTATAAGGTTTTCAGACAGTTCTGATCAGGAAAGAAAATAAGGAGAAGTAATATGATTATGAGAAAGCATCCCCCTTCCTGTTTTTGCCAAGTGAACCTTGGGAGAGTGCAAAGAAGAAGAAGAAACATTTTTTGGCTAAGTAGATATTCCAAGAATGCACACAGCATAAAATATACATGACACTGTTGCGTGGGTGGGAGTGGCCAACCAACATGTTAAATTGAGATTACAAATTCATGCCTCATTAGGGTACCGTTATTCGAATGCTGCTTGAAATAGTTAAATCACAAACATCTGAACACTTTTATAACTTCCATAAGCTAGAAATTGAAAATATCTCGCGCTAGAAAGACCAGCTAGCCTGCCACTATACATCCATAAGTATATTCAATAAATTTTGACTAGGACTGACCAAGTGCAAAGTTATTTGAAAGCACACTAGCGAAAATTTTTTTTTTCTCTTTTGTCTTTTTTTTTGGGTGGGGGGCAGGGGGGATTGGGAGTGACCAACCCACGTGGTTGAGGACAATACAAATTAATGCCTTGTTGCAACACATTATATATATATATATATGCTTTAAATTAGTTAAATTTATTAACAGATACAACTTCTCATAAAATTTCCAAATCCTGGAAATTCAAATCTGAATCCGATTAAAAAGCCTAACTACCACACCTGTAAAATTTAGTAAATTTTTCAAAGCAAGAGATGTTCAAATCATTTCTCTTAAATTACAGGACACCTAAAGCAGTTATAAAGCATAGAAGAGTTTGATTGCAGCCCTTCATTACATAATTTTTCAAATCACAGAACCTTAAACCTATATGCAACTGAGTTCATCATGTATGGCTTCAAATGCTGTACAATACTGTTAGGAACTCAAGTTAGGTTCCACATTATGCTGTCAATAGATCTTACCGTCTCATGATGAGTCCTATTTTGTAGACCAGGTATAATAATAACAGCTGATGTCACAACTTTAACCATCTGATCAATTCTAAAACTCTCAAAAACTTTTGACCACCCATGAAATTTGAATGGAATCATACCGGTGACATTATTAAAAACAAACCGATTTTGTTACACACGATCTACAAAATATAACCCATCATATAGTTATTCCAATCTTACTTCACTAGAATTCACCATCGAGATATTAGAAGAGATCTAATCAATGTTAAGAAAGGAACCCCCAACCTAAGTGAAGCTCCCATTATGAATCCAGAATTAAGTCATGCATTTTGCAATTTTAGTTGAAGTTAAAAAATTTCTTATAGGTTATGAAGATAGAGCATCCGTTATAAAGCCAATAGCAAACGACTCTTTTAACCTTTGATAGAGAATGCATGAACCGATGAATACTTAAAGAAGAGGACCTACAAAAAAAGAAACCCCAAATGAGGCAATTAGTTGTTCTGTTTTGGTTTTACAGGGCTGAATGAGTTTCCAAACTTTGATTTGTAATTTTCCAATTGTATCCACAAGACACCAAAACCATGCTGATGACGAAATTACAAAGAAATTTCGCAAGTTAGAAGGTCACGTCAAACTACTCAAAGCACCTAATTGAGGATAAGAGCAGAGACTAATTGGATATGTGATGAGTAAACCCCTTGCAGCACCTAAAACTACAAATCGTCCAAATTTTAACTCGACCATCTTCAGAACATATTGCAACAACCAACCTTATTTCTAAGACAAATACATCATAGAACACACTATGTTCTCTCAAAAACTACCAAAACTTCCAAATATGCCAAAAACTTATTGTTTCACAGAAGCAAAATAATCAAGACACTACTACTGATCACCCCAGTATTACTCGCACAAGCTTACTCTTTCAATCATTCCCAATTAAACTACAAATACGAAAAGAATAACAAATAATAAGAAAATCCCATAAATTAATGTAAAAGACAACAACTCCACTAACACAACGAAGCAGATTCAACCACTCCACATACATATCCACATAGATAAAACAAATACATGTAACATGCATGCACATATATGGAAAAGACAGAAAAGCAAGAACAGAAAGAAAAAGGAAAGGAACCTGTGAAGGCAGGCCTCGTCGGAGCCGGCGCTGAGCAGCATGCGGGATAGGGCGCCGTCGCGATCGTCGGCCAAGAGTCTAAGCTCATCGGCGACGGCGGTGTGGAAGAGCTGGCGGTGGTTCTGCAAGACGGTGCTGAGGAACCTCCCCGGCAGGGACCTGGGCTCGAGCGGCGAGTTGAGGCTGCTACTGGGTGTGGGCTCGCAGTGGCTTGCCCCGGCGCTCGCAATCACCGCGAAGGCCCTGGGCTTGGTGGGTAACTTGAGCGCAGTCTTGGAAGAGAAATTGTGGGGTTTTTGAAGGGATGGCAGGCGTGGAGACGGGAGAGTTGGGATGGGGTGGCGTGCGAGACAATGGTCCATCAACAGTGTCTGTGTAGTGGTGCTGGGTTTGTTGGTTGGTTGGGTGAGCTTTAATGGATAGGGATTTGACTTTTACACTCTCTTGGAGGGGATACAGATTTTTGGAGTTTGTGTATCCATGGCTTTTATATATATAAAATATATTTAGTTTAGGATTAGTAACTAGATTTGGATTTGGTGAACCAAATCCTATTTTGATATGAATTCTAAAAGACTCATCTTTCATTCTTTTTTTATAGAGATGGAAAATAAATTATAGCATTACTCTTTGGGTATAACTAAATCTTTGATGCTTGATCTCTGTCTCCCATAAATATTGCGTAAGTTTAGAATTATAATCTCAATTAATAATATAAGAACTATTCTTTAACGATGGCAATTCGTGTTTACGTCGGGTTAAGTCGTGTTGAAACATGTGCATTAAATTATATAGGTTAACCATAATTCGGCACATTTAATTAAACGGATCAAACTCATCAATTCTAACCCTCTAATTTTATATTGGGTTGGTTTCGGATTCAGATTGTATCAAATTATGGATATAAGACTATATAAGTTAACCATAACCCAACCTATTTAGTTAAACGAGTTTGACTCTTCAACCTTAACTCTTTAATTTCGTGTTAAATTCGTGTCGAGTTCTCAAATCATATCAAAATTTAACAGCCTTACTATACTCCCTCTTGAGAAAGTCAAATTCTGAGTTGAAATAAAAAAATAAAAAAAATTAATAATTAGAGTTCTTATTCGATTATCTTTCTTCAAATTTTAATTATTAATATTAAAATAACTTCAAAATTTTAAGGGGAAAATTTACTTTATCCCTTAAAGTTTAAAAAGTTTTTCAATTTGAACTCTAATGTTTAAAAATTGGCAATATACCCCGTAATGTTTTAAAAAATTTCAATTTAAACCCTTCGTTACTAATTTTCGTCTAATTGGACGGAAATCATCTCACGTGCGTCTTATGTGTGATTTTAATGCCTTTTATTCTAATTTTGTCCTCATTAAAACTTATGAAATTACGTAATTACTCTCATTAAAACTTATGAAATTGAAGGTAATTACGTAATTACGTAATTTTATAGGATTTAATGAGAGCAAAATTTGAATAAAGGGCATCAAAATCTCACGTGAGACGCATGTAAAATGATTTTCGTCCAATTAGAGGGAAATTAGTAATAGATGGTCTGAATTGAAGATTTTTGAAATATTAGAGGGATATATTGCTAATTTTTAAACATTGAGGTTCGAATTGAAAAACTCTTGAAATTTCAGATGGTAAAGTAAATTTAACCCAAATTTTAAGGGACGGAAAGTGTTTGGGTTTTTATTTTGTGATTATTTGAGTGATTGTTTGAGTTATAGATAAAGATATCTTTATATAGACATAGATAAAGATAACATTTCATATAAAAGTAGTGGAAATAGACTACTAGTTTGAGTTGAGGAGAACCAATGAATAAGCAGAATCGTGAGCAACTAGTGTAGGCGTGACGTGACATAAGTGCAATTGGAGTGCAATTAAAGAAATGATTTATTGACTTAAAAAAAAAATTAATTTATTGACCGTTAATACATCTTATTGGTTCACCACAGTCTACAAGTATTAGAATCTTATTGATAGTTTTATTGGCTGGAATCATGCCTAATAAAGTAAATGTCATTAGCTCGAATCCCTCTCCCCTTCTTATCATGTAGACATGTCAAAAAAAAAAAAAAGTATTAGAATCTTCTTGGAGAAAAATTAGGCTTTATTTGACAATTATCTAGCAAATACTCTCGGGTATTTGGAGATGGTTTGGCCACTTCTTTTAGCTGACTTTAGGGATGGTTCGGTCACTCTATCCAACCAATTCTAGTAATGACCGAACTACCTTAAACCTTTGAGGTTGAGGGTGGTTTGACCACCACCAAATCACCCATCTATTTTTTGTGCCCAAACCACTCTCGGATATTTGGAGATGGTTCGGCCACCTCATTTAATTGACTTTAGGGATCGTTCGGTTACTTCATCCGACTAATTCTAATTGTGGCCGAACCACTTTAAACCTTTGAGGTTGAGGGTAGTTTGACCACTTCCAAATCACCCATCCCCTTTATTGTAGCCAAACCACCACAAAAACTACCCAACCATGTAAAAATTTATTTTAGTTTTGTTATCAACATCACATAAAATCTATTGTAACCATGCAACATTTTAAAGAGTAATACTAAAAAGTATATATATAATACTTTCAACCAACCTTTGAATCACTCATCGTTAAAGAAAATTTCAAAATTAATTGAGATTGTCACAGCAGGAATATGAAATAATTTTTTTTTTTTTAAAATGATATATAGCTTTTTTTTTTTTTTTTTTTTTGATGTGTCCGCATAAGGTGGGGGAGAGTAATTCGAAATAGTGACTTTCGCTTCATTATGTGTGGTTCTAGCTGATTAAACTACCTCTTGAAAACGATATATAACATTTTTGTGTCTCCATAATTGTTGTGTATTTCAAAATTATAATTAAATTTTGGTTCAATAATAATTAAAAAAACTATATATAATTCATCCCATATAAATATCCCAAGTAAAGCACGATATCTCAATCAGTACAATTGGGCCACCACGGCACACAGAAAAATTGCGACTACTGCAGCGGCACGCCGAAAAGGACGAAATTTTTTGTCGTTTCAAACATTTATTGTTTATTTATTGGTCAGATTATTGTCGTTTTGGGACAGTGGTGAGAAAACTGTCAAAGGATTCCGACTGCTCTTATCATATCTTATCCTACCACATGAGAAGTTAAGTGATAAGAAGAAGAATATTCTGTTAATATTCTTATAGAGTAAAGGGATAAGAAGAATAATCAACTATCATGATTATAGCTCATCATGGAATAAAATATTAAAATAATAGGATTATATATTAATATTGTACCTACTCTTCACATTGGTAGTCAAATATAAATCCTTCAATAATAGTACAATAAAATGTTAAAATTTTATTTAAATTATGTTAGCATTCTATATAATAAAGTTATCATTTTTTTTTTTTTCGTATGTGTTGAAATATATAAAAAATATAAAATAATAAAATATGAAAGAGAAAGAAAAGAGAGCGAAAGCGGAAAGAGACATATAAATTATATATTTATTACATTGCCTTGTAATAAACAATATTGCATAGGTCTTTATTTATAGGAAAACAATAAGTAACGAGTAAGAAATTCAAACAAATCCTAACAAAGAAAATATCAAAAGAGAGCCCCTTATGTCCAAATCATGTGTAAAAGGGCTGTTTTGCAGCCTTCACTCTCCATTTAACACATTACTATTTCAAGAAAATTGCAAAAAACTAAAAAACAGCAAATCAAAGTGAAAAATAAAAAGACCAAAAACCCTTACACCCCTGCAGATAGATCCATCCTTGGGCGAGACCCATGGTCTGGCCTGACCCACGGTGTGGGTTTGGTTGGACCCACGACGTCGTGGGTCTGGCGTGACCCACCTAAAACCATCATGACCCGCTTTACAACCCGAATTTAATGCCTCAAAACCCATTTTTAATGCTTCAAAACTCGTTTTTGGATTCAAAACTAAAACCTAGAAGTAGAAAGTTAATCCGTTAGGGAATTTATCATGCTAAAGGCCGAAAAAATGTAACTCTGGTGCCGAAGAAAGTGACTCAGGGCCAGACCAGGTCGTGACCCGCCGCACGGGTCTAGCATGACCCGCCGCCCAGCCACCAACCTTTCTCTCTTGAGCTTAAAATGAGCTCAAATATAGTGTGTGGGGTGTATGATATTTTTGTGGAGTTTACTTGTTTTTGCTTATGTGGCAGTTTGTGATTGGGGACTGTAAAAGTAGCCTTTTAAGGCTCATCCGGATTCAAGGTTTCCTTATATCAAAATATGGGAAACTTCACAAAAGGCCCCTCGAACTTTCAATTTGATACAATTTACCCCTTTATCAATTTTTGTCGTTAAATCCTAACAGAAATCCCTAAAAAGATTAAATTACCTATCGATTTTTTTTTTTTTTAATGAAAAAAATGAAGAAAAAAAAAGAGTCACAAGGTGACCCATCTTGTCCCAACCGTGGGTCACCTTATGATTTTTTTTTCTTTTTTATAATAACTTTATTTTTTTAAAATTTTAATTTGAAATTTTATAAAAATGTTATGGGTATAATGGTTATTTTATCACTTTAACATTTAAAAACTAATAGGTGTGGTACATTGCATCAAGGAGTGACACAACACACAAGGAGGACTCTAGCCCTCTTTCTAGCACTACAGATCGCCTGAGAATAAAGATGTGCTTATATGTATACTCACACCATTCTTGACAATAACTGTGTTTTAAAGTCACAGTTAAGCGTATTTAAGCCAGAATAGTATCAGGATGGGTGATCTCGTGAGAAGTCTAGCTCGGGGTAATCAAAAGCGAACAATATTGTGTCATTGGGGTAGGACGTTACAGTAGCGATACTCCTCAATTTTAAGTAATGTTGTAAGTTCCTCTTGTGTCTCTTTTATGTTACTCCAAAAATTATATAAGTTTTGTCCTCAAGGGGTAGCTCAAACGACTGTGAACCACGCTTCATGAAGCGGAGGTCACTAGTTCGAATCCTCCATTCCTCTTCTTTTGTGTGGACATGTAAAAAAAAAAAAAATTATATAAGTTTTAAAATTACCATTGGGCTTATAATTGATTATTATTAAATTTAATCAAATGATAATTTCAAAAGCCATATTATTTTTAGAGTGACACGAGAGAAACATAAGAGAAACTTCTAGCATTACTCCTTAATTTTTTAAAGAGATTTTGTCCTTAATTTTTTAAAGAGATTTTGTCATTTGTGCTTACAACATTGCTCATTGAGCTGCAGCAACTAATTTTACTGGCAACTTTCCGTCTGACATATTTTCCCAACTGGATCGATCTACCGTTTGACAGTGAACAATACAGTCCATAAAAGTTACTTTGAATCCTATTTTTCTTTTCCTAATTGGCCTTGTACTATTTTTTATTCTCGCTTCTTTCTTTTGTTTTAGTTGTAATGCTTTCTTGTTTTTGTTGTTGCCTTTGTACTATATCATCTATATGTACAAAATCTTTTCTTAAAAAAAAAGTCCAACAAGAGATTGATACCAATGAACAACCACAAGTAGGAAACAGTAAATTTGGGAAAAAGTTAATGAAAATATAAACAAGACTCCAAAATACACCTAGAGGAAGTGAATAGGTGTTTAACAAAAATTAATGCAGAATTAAAAATAAGAAGCATGCAACAATCAATCAACAAAATATGTAAAGTAGTAAATTACAGAAACACAAATATTTTGGTGATAAAGAGAAAACATTTTAGAAAACTCTTTAAAAGTAATCTCTTCGGGGCAGCCAAACCCAAAAAAGCATTAAAAGAAATTCTGTTACAAATACAATGACACTTACAACCCTTTGCAACTCCTAGGCTCTGTAAGATCAGCAAGATTCCCGCTTGTCTCCTAGCTCAACAATCTCCTTGAAGTGATTATCTTTTATCAGATCCTTCGATAGACTTCTTATCGTTGATGAACAAATTGACTTCTTAAACACATCAACACTTTAAGAGAAAAGAGCTTCAGATCATTCTCTCTTACCACAATATAAAATTTTGCCTCTTAGTTGCTTGGAAAAATCGTGCTCTATAGAGTCTTATATATAGGCAACTAAGAATTAGGTTTCCTTATTGAAGTAGAAAACCTTATTATGAAAAATCTGAAGTAGCATTCAGACGGTATACGATCTCATTCGAATGGAATTAGGGTTTTATAGAAATCCAAGCTGAAATTGAAAAACCCTAATGTTGCAATAGACAACTTTCGTTCGAACAGACTTGATACCCGTTTGGACGTGGCTAGGTTAAATTTCTTCTCTACCATTTCTCGTCTGAACCCACAGCGAACGACCTTGTAAATAAAGCTCTCTAAATTTACTAAGTGCTACTCACATTCAGACGGCCCTGCGAACGCCCAACGAACAAAGCTCTTGGGTTTTACTATGGAACACATCACATTCGAATGGTCTAGCGAACATGCAGTGAACAAAGCTTCAATCGAGAAGAAATTACACTTTGGACACCAAATTAGCTAACCTAAAAACTCACACTTAAATCCAATAAAAAAATGTATATTTCAAACTGAACAAATTAAAAAAATCTCATCCCAAATTTACCCCACTTATATATGAAAATTCAAACCTACTCAAACTCATTTGTATTTTTTTTTTTTTTTTTTTATAATCAGTTGAGTTCAACATACCATTACTAAATGTTGAATTTTAAAAGAATAACCCAATAAAATTGTAAGACCACTTTATTCAAATATTAACATAATTAATTGAACAATTTCAATCCTTCCTCTTTACCATAGTCTAGTATTTCCAATGCCTCCTTCCTTTCCGCTAAACGTACCCTACTACCTTGCTTGCATTCTAGAAATGGTACTTTCCACACCCTTCAATTCATGTAAAAATTTATTGACTATTGGGTATTCCCAAATATCATCGCAATTAGTGATATTAAGATCATTGACTAATATTAAGTGTTTGTTTGAGTGTGCAATTTGAAATTAGCAATTTGAAAATGTGGTAATTTTTAAAAATTTAGGTAAGTATTTGGTAAAATCGCAGTTTAGCCTTTATAATTATGTGTTTTCAAAAAAGCACTTCATTGTCTGTTTTTTAAAACGCATATTTTCTTCATTTTCAAATCGCAATTTTTTAAAAATGCAATTTCAAACAATTCATTTTATATGATTTGATTTAAAATCGCACTTTTTGTCTACGCAATCACAATCCCAAACATATCCTAAAACTCTGAAATAATATTCAAATCATTTTTCATCATAAGAATTTTTCTTCAATATATACCCGAGTGTAAAATGAGAAATTAAATAATAATAATAATAAGTAAATAAAGATAGATTGCATAAGGGTTATTAAAAGATAATAACTTTTATAGGAACTTTGCACAAACCAAATTCTTTATGCCTTCCAGTAAGAGAATGACACATCAGTGTAGAACACTAAAGATACTAAACGAAGAGAAATGTTACACATTCCAAGTTTTCTTCTAAAAAATTGGTTCTCAAATGATATGTCATCGTTCAATGAGTTAGTGACACACTTCAAAAAATAATAAATCTCATGAGATAATGATATATCATTTAAGAAGTAACTTTTGAGAAAAAAAAAAATTTGAAATGTGTAACACTCCTTCTAAACGAAAGCCACTAAGGACTTCAAATTGCTCACAATCCTCGCTAGATCCCGTTTCCTTAATTAGTAGGTTATTAATGGGGCAGATCCTGAAATCTTAATTACTCGTATAATTTATTCCTATTTTGAGGCAAAAGCAAAAGGAGGGGTTCTAGTCTGCTTTCGTGTTCATGGACCTTTGGTTGGGCCCAGTTGGCCTTATAGTATTCTAGATGCTCTACAATAAAACTACTAAAACAATAGTAATTCTATGTGGCCTATTTGTGTTTTACTTGTATCTTATTAAGAATAATGTAGTTATTAAAATCACCATTTGATCAAAATTTAATAATGATTAATCACAAGTCCAATGGTGATTTTAATTGCCACATCATTCTTAGTATGATACAAATAAGACACAAGTAGGTCACTTAGAATTATTCCTAAAACAACTTTAGAACTTCCATCTTAAGAACACAATTCTAACCTGTAATCTCCAACAAAATCAAGTCTAAAAATAACACAAATTGTCAGTTTCACATACAAACTTAACAATAAAAAAAATTAAAAAAAAAAAAAGAAAAAAAAGAAAGAAGAAGAGATAATTGATGCCAATGTTTTTATTTTTTAGTTTTTTTTTTTTTTTTCTTCATATCTTTTCAATCTCATCTTACAAATTAACCATTAGATTTGTAGACTCATGTAGACCCCAATAAATCAATGATCAATCCCACAAATTTAATAGTTGACTTATTGAATTTGTGCAAGAATATGAAAGACGAGAATAATTTCTATAAGGTCTTGTCACAAACGAAGCTTTTTGTGCTCTCTATTTCTCTATTGAGAGATTGACAAGTCAGCTTGGAAAAAAAAAATGTTACCAAAACACAGGATTATACCAAATCTACTATAAAAAAAAACCCTTCATTAATCTTTTATTATATCTCACCTCTCTTCAAACAATTTCATAAAAAAAACCACTACTACCTGAGAAATCACCACTGCCATTGCCACCCCCACCCCACCTCCACCTTGTAGATGAACGAAAACGCAACTTTACGGTGTCATACCTTGTAAAATTACGTGTTGTCTCTGGAAAGGGCTATTTTTGTATAAAAAAACCCACATTTTGAAACCCGAGAGAGCAGACTTGGTTGTTGATCTTCTCAAGAATTATGGATTCACCAATGCCCAGATCTCTAAACTTGTCATGAGAGGGCCACTGTTGCTTCGTATTATGGAGCAGAGTTTTTATTTGAGGATTATAGAGCAAAGTGAATGATAGCACTTCCTTTCCATACCAAAAGACCTCACGAGAACTCATAGCAGAATCTTTTGCTGGGTGTTGAGTCTTTTTGAAGGAGCAGCGGCGGAGTTGTGGGGTTGAGAAATAGCGATGATTTTCTATTTTTCTTTTGGTTTATTGAATGATGATCCACTGCTTTTGTTTTAAATTTTCTTGCTGTTTTAAGCTGATGTGGCCTATTATTATTGGGGCATAAAAAACTTAATTTGTAACAAGACCTTATAGGAGTTATTATCCATGAAAGACATTGAACAAAAAGTTTTACTTCAATTAGGACCCACTGGTGTAAACAAAGCCCTTTACACCCACTAGTAACAGCCCACCACGTAAGGATGGAACACCAAAACACATGGGAAAGAAAGCACCTGATCACACGTATTAACCAAATTTGAAACCCATCTGCCGCCATCTAACTTGGATGGACCAATCCAGTGTTTTTGCGTTTATTTTATTTGGGGAAAATTTATTTTACGTTATGAAGAAGTTTTAGAAGTTTTTTAATTCAAACCCCAATATTTAAAAATTGGCAATGTATTTCTTAATGTTTCAAAAAATTTCAATTCAGACCCCGTTACTAATTTCCGTCTAATTAGACGGAAATTTTTTTTTTAAAAAAGCATTAAGGGTAATTACGTAATTTCATAAATTTCTGTCCAATTTGACAAAAATTAGTAACGGAAGGTTTGAATTAAAAATTTTTAAAAAGTTAGAGAGTACATTGCCAATTTTTAAACATTGGGATTTGAATTGAAAAACTATTAAAATTTTAGGAGGTAAAGTGAATTTAACCCATTTTATTTTGTGTTTCAAGTTTTTGCGTAAGTAAGTGAGTTTACACCACATTTTAATAACGTCTCTCATGAACAAATTATTAACACCAATTATTTTTCCGTAAAAAATAACCATAAGAATCTATCCACGTACCAGTCAGCAACCAATTTAGCAAATATGATGACCAATTTTCCCAAAAATAGGCATTGAAGAATATAGACCACCAATCTGTTGGCGGTCTCTGGCACCATTAATACTCTATATATATATAACATAGAAAAGGTTGAGAGATTCCCATTATTACAGCTTAGCTTATTACTTGGCCTGGAGGTTGAAGATGAAGCCATGGTTCCTGTGCTTGTTTCTTATAAGCATGGGAATGCTGGCGATGGCTGCGTTGGCCGGGGCTAAGCGTATCGAGCCATGGGTGCTTGACCCATGCAAGAGACCTGGAGCCAACTTCCCAGGTTGTCCAACAAACAAGCCTTCTAATAAACATGCTAATCCATATAGCCGTGGTTGCTCAAAGATCGTTCGCTGCCGCGGCATTTATATTCCGCCAAAGCCAAGTAGCAACAAATAGAGGAGCTGTGTGTACGTGTGAGTGAATGTGGGTGAAGTTGGGCTTTATGGGGTACAATAATTTTGTTTAGATTTTATCTTGGGCAAATTCAGAATGAGGTGAATTAATAAATTAATACATTATGTGTTGTTCAGATTTTTATATGGAATGATTGTTTTGAGATTCAAAGGGAATATGCATGGCATATGAAGGTGCAATAAATCTTATGTTTCTCTCTTTTTTTCTTTTTTTTTTTTTTTCTCTCACTTTCTGGTTGTATGAATAGCAATCTTAATCCGACCGACCGACAAGAAGTTCATGCTCAATTCACTATTAAAATATCAATCTTAATTAAAAAAGTAAAGAAGTTCATACTGGTAAATTAAACATGCCACGTCAACTAGGAATGTTAGGAGAATGCTCCTAAATAGCATATCTCTTTATTTATGAACAAGAAGCTAATTTAAGGATTTGCCTCTCTTCAAAACAGGTACCCCTCCGTCAATTGTTGACATTAAACCCTAATGAAAACGATTAAAAAACCCAAACTGCCCTTCAATTTTATAAAAATTATTTTAGGTCACAACCAAACTATATACGCCTGGTGGTGACCCGCGACTGAGTCGTAGAGATCTGATTGAGAGGGTGGCCAATCACTTCTCTCAGGCACTGTACAACAGATTATTCGTCCTGGCTGAGAACATCTCCACTATGATTGAGGGAACAACGACTTCCGCCGACTTCACGCTCACTTACAAAGCTCTGAACGACATAGGTTCAGCTCCGCCAAAATCGACCCTCAACCGGCGGACGGACGGGAGAGAGATGGCCCGGATCTCAAGAACGATCGATGAACAATGGACAGGGAATAAAATGACGAACCATAGACAGAGAAGGGTTTTTCTTTGATGTAGTCCCCTTTTTTGTAAGAATATGAGAGATTAATGCAAAAATAGCAACTGAGTATATTTTTCACGATTGTAGCCCTTTGTTAATATCCAACTATTGACTCTCCAGTCGCATCCTTTATTTTTTGGGTGTTACTGTTAAGTTGCTGGAAAACTGTATCTACATGGTTCAATGGGCCGCGCTGGGGGAATCTTCGACGGCGTCTGTGTTAGCCACTGTCAACCGGCTCCGTGAGTTTGCCAATATTCTTAGATAAAATTTCGAGTTCGAGCCGGTCCTGACCCTAATTTAGGAACTCAATGAGGCGTGCTTCTGAGTCGACATGTATGAGACCTTGGTCGTGAACTTCAGGCTTCAACTGTACAATCTACTAGACGAAACTCTAGTCACTGTTGAAATGGCTCTCCGGTTGGCTAAGTCGTTGAACCCAGAAATTGTGGGTCAAGGTCACAGCCACACCCGCATGGATTTGGCTGAGACCCGCCGTGGTCACAACTCAACCGTGACCCACTTGGGTCACAAGTTGACCCAGCATGGATCACATTTATTTTTTGGTTAAAGGTTATTTTAACGTCCATTTAACGCCAAAAATTGAAGGAGGGGAAAATTCAGGTCTTTTCAAATCACGTGGTAATTCATAAATTCTTTGTAAAGTTTTCCCTAAAAAAATCTACGATAATAAGTGAAAAAAATTCCAAAGCTAAAAAGTAAGGCTAGAAAGTATATTGTTATCTCATAACTATTTCACAATACTGTTTGCGCGTTAGCTTAAACTAGTCCGTCGATTTTTTTTTAATAATGCTACATACATCTTCATCTCACCCTCATCTTACTAAGCTGATGCAGTAGTGTCCATCAGCCCTCGGATCAACCATTGTTTAAAAAAAGAAAAGAAAAAAAAATCTAGAAGTTGATAAGCACTGCCACATCAGATGAGTAAGATGAGACTTTTTTTTTATTTCTTTTTTTAACAATGACTGATTAAGGGTTCGTTGAAACTATCACTTTAGCATTGTAAGATAAAAATTTTATTTTTATTGTTAGTCTTTACTATATATATATATATATATATATATATATATATGTTGGTGTCAGGGGCGGAGGGGGGGCCCTCAACCCCCATTTTTTTGTTGCTCCGGAATTTTGTTTAACCTCCGGTTGAAGTTTCCCTCCTCCCCACCCTGGTTGCCCTCCCACAGTCACTTATCTGGAGACAACTGCCATGCGATCGCTGGAGAGGACTTTCAGGGAGAGAGATTGTGGCGGTTGAGGATGATGAACACGTGGCAATGTGGAGTTGGCAGGTGAGGCTTCCTGGATCCTCAGAAGCAACTTGGTAGGAGTTTGGTAGGAGTAATCGGTGCTTTTTTAAAAAAACGCATGTGTTTTTTACCCGCCCCTCTTCCCCTAATATTTGCTTATATTTAAAAGGGTCAAATTCACTTTACTCATAAAATTTTAGGAGTTTTTCAATTCAAACCCTAATGTTTAAAAATTGGCAATGTACCCCCAAATATTTCAAAAATTTTCAATTCAGACCGTTTGTTACTAATTACCCTCAATGCCTTTTTTTTTTTTTTTTTTTTTTTTTTTAAATTTCCGTCCAATTAGACGGAAATTAGTAATGGGTGGTCTAAATTATGACATTATGATGTGATCATTCACGAACCTAGAATATTTCACTTTTATGGTTTTCTAAACTGTCTGATTTTTGTTCTCCCATCCTGATTGCATGCAAATTGATGATGAAAGTTCCCTTTGTTATCCATAACAATTATATTTAATTGCTGTAATATAGAACTCTAATTATATTAATTTCTGTAATATAGTCTTTATGGAATGTGATTTTCTCTTATCAATATATAAATTACAAAAACAAAAACAAATAAACATCCTATGACACATAAATCAAAATAAAGAAACAACTAATTCCGGGATTCTAAAACAATTGAACCCTAGCTGTCTCTTTTCTCTCTAGCCACCAGAGATAAGCGAAACCCTTCAGCCACTTAGGGGAGGAGGGTTGGCCGTTTGGCTGCCTCCCTCCTCCCCTCGTTCTCCTCGCTCCGGTGCTAGTTATTTACCTGATGCCTTAGCCCCCGTGCCTCCTCTCTTCCCCTTGCTTGCCGCTCATTTACCCCTCTGTTTTTCTCCTTTTTTGCCCCTTCCCTGCTGCTTTTCTTCCCCCGCCTTCATTTTCTGCAACGGGCTCCTTGGCCTTGTTTTGGTTCTTTTTTGGATCGCCGCTGACCTGTGTCGCCGTTTCACTGCCCGCTATTAAGGTTTTCTTTCATGCGTCCCCACTGCGTCAAGCTCCCACGCCCCTTATGCGGCGGTTTCCGGCCTGCACGGGTCCGGCTCCCTTCCGGCTACCGTCTTCCCACTTTGTGTTCATTTTCCTTGTTTTTTTCCTTTTGGTGGTTCCTTGTTGTTTTTCCCCGTTTTTCTTGTTTGTAGTTGTTTTCAGGTCCTGCTTTGCCGGTCTTCTCTGCGCCTGTTCGCCGCCCACCATCCACTGTTGGGCCTTTCAACGAGTCCCCGCCGCGATGAGCTTCCAACGCCCCTTCGGTTTTCGATTCCCGGCGTGTGCGTGATCGGAATGTGTTGTTTCTTTTCTTGTTTTATTTCCTTGTTTTGTTACTTCTTTAAGATGTATTTGTGTTTTGGTGTGTGTGTTTTTCCTGTATTGTTTAATTTCCCTGTTTTGTTAGGCTTGTAATAAGGTTTTTTCCTCTCTCACTCGATCTATGTCGCCTTCGGGTTAATTAGTTTTGGTCCAGACCTTTGGGTTGTGGATGTGATCATTATCCTGGCCTTCGGGTCGAGGAGGAAGAATTTCGGCGTGAGAGTCTTTCCGCTCTCAGGGTCGAGGAATAATTGCTATCCATGAATTTGGTTGAGTCTGTCTGTCACAGATCTAGTACTAAATCTGATTTTAGTCATGAGTTAGCGGATTAGTCTCGAATCTTGTACTAAACCTGGTAACCTTGTAGCTTTATGCTATGGTTGCTTCAGAGCTTTGTTCTGTGATGTAAGAGTGTTATGCTCGTGATATTATTGGATGAAATGTTATGTTTTTCTCAAAAAAAAAAAAAAAAAACAACTAATTCCACATGATAGAGCTATTGAGGCGAGTTATATGAAAAAATGTTACTCTTATCAAATTTTCTCTCTAAAAATTGATTTACAAGTGACGTGTTATCATCTCATGAATCATAGTGGATTTAAGGAGGGCTGTGGATCCATGGCCCCCCACAAACCCCCACCTCTATTTTTTTATTTTTTATTTTTTTCTTATTTTAGCTCCTAGAATTTTATTTTTTACTTTTTAACAATTCAGACCCTTTAAAATTGAACTTCTAGTTCCATCCCTGAATGAGGATGGTCAAACGAGCCAAGATTCTTCTAACCTTTTGTAGTCCCTCATTGGTAGGTACGTCAGATAAGGCAAGTAATGTGAGCTATCGGCCTTTTTCCTTAGTGGGTGATCGAGTCTTAGAAGAAAAATCTCTTAAAACTCGTATGCCGTTGGCTTTCCTTAGGTGAAGGGGAGCCAATGGTTATTTTAAGAATGAGAAATGTTAGGGGTACTAACTTTTTTACTAACAAATGAGTAATAACATGATGGGGAATCTTATTAATTGGAGATGATCAAAACAATAAATAAAGAAAAATGCTACGAATACCAATGAATAAGCTTCATCAAGTCTAAAAATAACATAAACCGTCAATTTCCCATACCACTTAACAATAATAATAATAATAATAATTTTTTTTTTTTTTAAAAAAAAAGGCCAAGTACAAATTGCATCTCCACCACTTAGCCATTTTAGCAAATACAAAGACCAATTTTTTCTCCCAAAAATAGGCATTGAAGTGTATATATATAGGAGGGGATTCTCCCATGCATATCATATCAACTTGGGAGGAAGAAGATGAAGCCTTGGGTCTTGTGCTGGGTTCTTCTTATAAGCATGGCAGTGTTGGCAGATGTGCTGGGGGCTACCAATATTGACCCTGGGGTGCTTGACCCATGCAAGAGACCTGGAGCAAAAGACCCAGGCTGTCCAACCAACGACCGGCCTTCTGGTGGAGTAGCTAACCAATATAAGCGTGGTTGCCCAAAGATCAGTCGTTGCCGCAATAGCCCTCCCCATCGTTAAATCAAGAAAATAAAGGCTATCATGAATTAATTTAGAAACAAAATAATATCAAGGTGTATTGATAGTTAACAATATATTATGTATTGTTATGCTTTTATATGGAATGGAATGATTGTTTTGAGTTTGAAATGAATCTTTATGTTTCTCTCTTCTTATTCTTTCTTTCTTTCTTTTTTTTTTTCCTTTTTTTTTTTCACTTTTATCTCGTAACTCGTAATACCCCGACAAAAAACACCTGTTTTAAAAGATTAACGATTTACTACAAAAATGGCTTATGTTTTCATAAAACAAGGTTTCTAAACCAAAAGACCTAAACACTTTTAGTAGCCCAACTCCTTAAGCCTTTTAAAAACAAAACCCAAAACCACCCCTCATTGACCAAACGTATGCTAAGGGACCACCCAAAGGTACGTACCTGACCTATAGTGCAAACGTACGCTAGAGGGACCATCACGAGCGTTCGTTGACCAGTCTTTGAGCCTTTGAGCAATACCCCAAACGTACGCTTAACCCCTTTTATTCGTTATGTAATAGCACCCCGAACATTCGCTAACAACTCTGAAAAGCAATTTTAATCAATTCTCCACATTTTTAGAGCAAGGCATGCCTCAAGCCCCTATATAAACTATACCCTTCGACCCTCGGCCTCTCCCAACCTCAGAAAACATTGATCCTAGTGTAAGGAGTGACTTGGAGAGAAGGAGGAGATTTTGGTGCTTTTGCTATTTTCTAAGGTAACTTCTTGTTCAAACATCTAGCATTTTTGAGTTATACTTCTTATTCTGTGTCATACAAGTTTTAAAGATGCTTTGACAAGTTCTTATACCTATTTTCTTACTAGAACTTGGGCCTCACTAGGGCTGGGCAGATTAACCGGTTACCGCTCGCAAATTGCAACACTGCCAACACGCGAACACTCTCGGCTCTCTCGGATTCTCGCCTTCTCGGTGCTACGGTGACTCACAGGTAAACAAGCTTTGACCCTCACTCCCTTTTATTTTTTTTCTTGAATTTTCTTGAATTCTTTTTTTTTTTTTCTTTTGTTAAATTTGTTGTTTACTTGTTTTCTTATCTGGCCTGGCCGATTAGTTGACTGTTTAGTGGTGATTTTAAATCTAGGAACCTAATATATGGGTACCATTTAGTTGATGCATATCGTATATAGCCAAAAAAAAAAAAAAAGGGGGAAGAAGATTCGGGATTCCTACTTAAGGACTGAAACAGATTTGGGCGTTTACTTTAACTGGAATATCTACATAAGGATGGGTCAATTTTTTACTTGTATATGGATTTGTGGCACCTCTGAGCTACTATATATTAATATATGTATATATGAAGTTTGTTTTATTTGATTGTGTCGAGTTAAAAAAGAAACAAGCTTGAGTCGGGTAATATTTGTTAATTTCAAATTTATTCATTATTCTAATTATTTGATTAAATTATTTTTACTAATCCTTTAAAAATTTCATTGTGATAGAAATTTTGTCTAATTCCCTCACATTTGATGCGAATTAAGGCTTAATGGATGAACTTTGCGGGGTAATGTTTTGTTTAAAGTATTTGGTAAGTTTTTTGCATCTTATTTTTTTTCTTATTTCTTACTCTTTAATATTAATTACTAATAGCGATTCACTTTATTTATGTTTTGATTTGTTGGATTATTGAAGGAAGCAGATTTAAGGAATTGAAGATAATCTATGTTTGAGGTGGCTCAAGGAAATTATTGTGTAACCGTGTTAATGTTGATGTTTATCCATATTGATCACTATCTTTATGTTTTCTCGCTTTTATATTTGTGTAATGGTGTTGCCCATGACTTATTTTTCTTTTGCTAAGTGACTTTAATTAGTTAATACTTTGTTTATTATTCATTAATGAATTTTATTTTAATTTGGGTTTGGGTAGGTTTGATTTTTTTTTTTTAAAGTGATGGGATTTCTTTGCCTTTGGTGAAAACATTTTTCATTAACTAGTTTTGCTAGTCTAATTAGCATTCATTATGTTAATTAGTCCATTTGCTTTGGAAAAATATATTTGATAATATATAAAAAAAAAAAAGTTGAAGTGGATCAATATAAAAAAGCTTCAATTTTTAGCCCAAAAAAACAAATATTTGGGTCCCAACAAAGAGTATTTGGGCCGTAAAATAACTTAATTTTAATAAGTTATTTTAGTCCAACAAAAAGTATTTGGGCTCTCAAAAGTAAAAAAAAACTCATTTTTGGATCAACAAAATAAATCAATATAAAGTTATCGGTTAAATCGGTTAACCGGTTTAACCGAACTGTTTAACCGTATACCGTTTTAACCGAAATTATCGGTTAAAATTCTTATTGGTTTGGTATCGGTTAATAAACCGTTTAACCGATAAGGTCCAAAACCGGACCGTTTTGACCGATACCCAGGCCTAGGCCTCACATGAGTTTTTTTTATGTGAAAAATCTAAAATGCCCATATTTTTCTGAAGAAAAACAAAAGTTGGCCATTTGGGGTGGCCGGCAGCCCTATGGCCTAATGGGGGTGGATGACCACCATGGGGGGCTAGTTGAGCCACCCCTTGGCCCAAAAGGGGGTGGTTTCAGCCACGAAACCACCCCCAAAGTGTTTGAGGCACCCCAAAATGTCAGCCACCCCAATTATTATTATTATTATTATTATTATTATTTTCATTTGGGGACATTTTGGGGAAATCAGGGGTGAAGTTGGGGTAAAGTTCGGCATATTTGGTGCTTAAAGCTAAAGGCCATGTGTATTTGCCTATTTGGTGCTTAAAGGCCACGTGTGGCCCACATGCTCGTCTACCGTCAAAAATATGAAACTTTTAAACAAATAGGCCACATTGCCACAAAAAATAAAAAATAAAAAATAAAAAATCGTGCCAGTACATTGTCAATTTTTAAACATTATAAATAGAATAAAAGAAGGTATACAACTTCCAGGGGTAAAGTGTAATTTTTTCTTAAATTAATTTTATTGCATCTAATAATATATATGATGTAAACTCATTTAAAAAATTTAAATAATATGATAACATATTTACTACGTTGTCCAGATCATATATACGGTTAAATTTCTAAAATAAAATTTTCATCATAAAATGGCTAAATAAAATCGATAAGCATCTCATTCCATTCCTGAAAATAAATAAATAAATAGGGAAAAATATAAAAGAGCCTTCCAAACTAACAGTCGTTTGCGATAGAGCCCCATAATGTTTAAAATCTACTAAAGTAGCCAATCAAACTACTAAAGTGCGTAAAAAATGTCCCATTTTTTTATATTCCTATAATACCCATAATCTTTTAAAAAACTAAAAAAATAATAATAAAATAAAAAATAAACTAAACTATTTTTTAAACAAAAAAAAACAAAAGGGTGAATAAGTACAACTTTTTTTTTTTTTTTGAATGAATAAAAAATTAATCACTATTGTTGGCTTTACAAATAGCTCGTGTGGTATAAAAAATATGGATAAATACAAAATCAAACATTGGAGGTTGGCTCAATTGGCAACCACCCCTTTTCTTCATTTTTTATTTTGACATATTAATTTTTTAGTTATTTATTTTAGTTTTTAGTTTTTAAAAGATCAGGAGTATTATAGGAATATATATATATATATATATATATATATATAAAAGGGACATTTTTGACACTTTAGTAGTTTGATGGACTAGTTTAGTATTTTTGAACATTATGTAGCTCTATCGCAAACCGCTATTAGTTTGAGAGTTTTTTTTATATTTTTTCCAAATAAATAAATAAAGGCTAGCAAAAAGTTATAAAAAGCAATGAACATTTTAATATGGGCCCTTTTAGTCCTCAGAAGGTACGACTGTTTACCACCAATGACACCACTAGGGGGCAAAAAATAGCCGTTAGTTGTCCGCCAAAAATATAGCCGTTGGAGGCTTGTGGGTTATTAAATGAAAATCCCAAAACATAGTACATAACAAGTTGAAGAAAAAAAAAAAAAAAAAGCATCAAAATCTGGTGAGTGATTTGGACGCCCATTATAATCCTGAAAATGTGGTTGACTTCTAAATTAACTGCAACTGGAAAAATAAATAAATAAATAATTAAAAGGGAAACCCTAATCAAGCTTGCTAATAATTATCCACTATCTCCTTCAAAGTGTCACACTTGGAAACTTGCAGGATCCATAACCTGAGACAATGAGAGAAACTATCATTATTAATGGAGCAAAGGAAAATTAAAATTAAATAATTAGAATTCAGAATGGCAGTTATTCAAATTAGGGTTCTCTAGATTTTATAGAATTATTATTATTTTTTTAAAAAAAAATTATTAAGATCTTAAAAACTCTGATAGAATTATTTTATGACCAACATGTGTACTCATAAACCCTAATCAACAAATTCGGATCTGTATTTTTTTTAATAATAATTTAACACAAATATCTTTGGCCAGCATGATGTCACCACATGTCTAGTGTTGCGTACAATCTTTTTATCTTCCTAAAATCCTCCTAAAGCTGATGTAACTTTCAAAACCACCATTGGATCAAAATTCAAGTATGATTCATCTAAAATTTAATGGTGATTTTAAAAGCCACATCAGCTTTAGGAAGATTTTATGAGGATAAGAAGATGTTACTTAACATTACTCGCATAAGACAATTTGAAGTTTCTATTTCCATATATGGACAAAAAATCTACAGCTAGTTTCTATCTATGTTCTAGCATCTTCTCCTATAAATTCAATAAATCAATTATTAGATTTGTAGGGTCCACTATTAACTTATGTGGCATCCATCAATTTAATGGTTAATTTGTAAGACAAGATAAGCCAAATATGAACCCCCTAACATTTCTCTTTCAAAAGTCAGGATTTCGACCCGATTTTGTCTTTACGAATTTTTTTGCATCGTTTTTCTTAACAAAAAACCAATGCTGTAAATATATAACGCATTCTCTCACTCTAAAATCACTCACACACTCAGGAGTCACCAAGGATGCCCCTAGCCCCCTCTCTGTCACTCTCTCGCGCACCGTTACTAACTTGACGGTGACAATTAATTACAATATTACCCTTCATTGGGGAAAAGTCGATTCCGACTATGAGAACGGCGGGAAGCGGAAGAGCCTCTACCAACCCCTACCGCCCATGTCACATAGAGTTGCGGATCTTCATGGCCTATTGTTTACAGAGGACCACACAATCCGTTTCCATGGGATTTAATAATTCTATTGACATTTAGCAGTCGCAATATTAAAAGCAATCATTGCTAATAATTGTTAGTATGACCAAATGTCCATCATTAAATTCTAAATTAATAATTCAAATGTGAAGAATTCTAGATAGTTAGAATCAATTTAAATTTATGATTTCAAAAATATGATTTTAAAATTTACGGCATTTAAGAGTTTCACAAAATCATAATTTAATTTTTAAAGTTGCAGCTTAATATTTAAAATTATATATTTTTTAAAAACATATTTTTACCTGCAATTTGTCTTTATCGACTTTACCTGTAAATATATAACACATTTTTACATACGTTTGTTGAATTTGAGATTATTATTATTGACTTTTAATTTATCGGTAATTTTAAAAGTCACATTGAGAGAACATCAGAAAAATACTTAATATTTTCCTTGAAAAATGTAGATTTTAAACCGAAATTTTATATGCAATCAAAATAATCCATTTAAAAACACTTTTTATCTATAAAATCCCAATACGAATCGCACTCTTAATAGAATACCCTAAAATTTTTGGGAAAAATAAAATAAAAATCTTATCCTTTAGGAATTGGGATCTTCTTTGTTTCATTTGAACGAAAAAATATTCGGTTAGTTATATTTGAAGAATATTTTTGCCCGACAAAAATACCCTTCAAATTTAGTCTACAATATCTTATGCAAATTAATAACACAAAAAAATGAATTGCTTGGACATAAATGCCATAAATGTAAGACTACTTACTTGGATCCTTTATTGTCTGCGCAGCGAGCCCATTGAAGGAGCAGGTCCCACCGACCTTCTTGAACTGCGACCAATAGGAACTAAACGCGTAGCTCGCGTGCCAAACCAACGAATCGGGTTTATGGCACTTTCCACCGGGTTGGATCGGGTCACAAGTTTTGTTCCCCTGCGAGCATGCGTACGACAACGCCGACCCAACAGCACTCCTATTCGCTCCCTTTGCCACCATACACCATATCTTCCCCTTGTACGGCTCGTTGTTCGTCGGCTCCGGCAACGGCTTGAACTCCGACTCTGGCGTTTCTCCGGTCAAGTCTATCCCGTACACACCCGACCCGTTCGGGTACAACAACCCGAAATGACGCTCCGTGCCCGGGCCCGGTTTCTGATTCTCGTTGTACAGCGAGAAAATGAACGACGGCAGGACCCTACCCGGCCGGGCCGGCGTACCCACCGGTGGCTTGGACGTGAACTTCTTGACCACGTTGCGATTGTAAGTGGCAGCGTTGTAAATGTTGCAGCCAATCTGGTCATAATCGCCGCCGTTGGGCCAACCCGTTTCGGCAATAAAGACCCGGATATCCGGGTACCCGAGTCGGTTCATAGCGAAAATCACAGCGTCGACCATTTGGTCAAACAGGTTGGTGTAGGTAAGACCCGAACCCGGGTCCGTATAGGTGGTGTTCGTGGGCTGCAACAGAGCGTAGTCTAGTTTGATATTGACCGGGTCGGAGGACCAAGGGAAATACGGGTACACATCCAGGAAGAAAAAGGACTTGGTCCGGTTCAGGAACTGCAACATGGGTTTCATGACCCGACCCGAAACGTCCGACCGGAAAGTGCCGTTGGAGGGTGGAAATGATGATTGTAGGACGTCCATTGCAGAAGGGGTCCCGACTTTGACCTTGCGGATGCCATGGGCTTTCAGGGAACTACTGATTTTGCGCATTGCAGGGACGAGGTTGTCCCAGGTTTGGGTGTCGGAGGAGCTGATGATTTCATTGCCGACGAGGAGGTACCGGATCATGGTATCCGGGTAAAATGGCACCACGTTGGATCGGACCCAGTCGTCGGCGAGGGTTTGGTTGCCGGAGATGTTGACGATGAGCTGGTTGGGGACCATAATGCAGACTTGAATGTCCGTGTGCTTGAGGGCTTTGAGGATATCCGGGTTGGCATCGTAGATCTTCACCCGCTTAGCATTCAGGGATTTGATAAGCTCCACCGACCGTGACGGCGACGGCAGATTGTTCCCTAGCTGGCCGTAGTTTACCCCGACCTTCCCCGACATCTCCGCGCCTGAAAGAAAAAATATATATATATATTAAAAACCCACAAAAATCAACCAAAGTTGGAGATTCAACAGTCGAAATGAAAACGTACCGGAAAAGGAGACAAAGAGGGAGAGAAAGAGCAGAAAAACAAAACCCATCTCCGTCGTCGTTTTACTCTGATAAAGCTCTGCCGGGAAAAAAAAAATGATAGGGGAGTTGAAGAAGACAAGTGAGTGGTGAGTGGTGAGTGGTGACCAGTGACGCTTAATGCGTCAAAAGGTGTTCGAGGGGTTTCGAGGCAATTGGCTTTGAGAAGAGAGAAAGAAAAGGGTTGGAGAGAAAGAATCGGATGGGATGGGGTGGAGGTAGTGATTTGATGGGGCTGCACATATAGCGAAGGAAAAGTTAAAAGATATGTAGAGAGAAAGCGAGTGTAGTGGGGGCCTTATGGGAATTTTATCAACCTTTTTGCCGGTGCTAAGCAAATACGTAAATACATAATAGAAAAAAAAATAAAAATAAAAAGAATAAAATAGAGGGTGTTTCCGGGAAGGGAAGGAAAAGTAGATGTTATTGCAGCTGCCAAAAAGTACAATTAGCCGTTGTGACTTAAGAGCGCCGAGGTCGGTGGATCTCGTCCTCTTAGATTAAATACGACTTTGTTCGTTTTGTGGATTTACAATTAATCTATTTAGCTTTGTCCATAATTTGATGAGAGCCCCTATTATTAGGTTTACCCTGATAACGGTTTTTTTGTTGCTCTAATTATTATATGATACATTATCAATTTAAGAAAAATATAAAAAAATAAAAGTAAGAACAATTACACCAAATTAGAAAAAAAAAAAAAAAAAAAAAAAAAAACCTGTATCCAATAAGATCCAGGCACGTCTGGCCGGCAGTGAACGCCTCAAACCCCACCGGCTGTGACCCCCCTGAAAACTTGTTTATAATACCTCAAAACCCATTTTAAATGTCCCAAAACCCCGTTTCTAATCCTTCAAAACTCACTTTAAGATTCAAAACTAAAACTTAGAGTGAAATGTTAACTCTTTAGAGATTTTATCACCCTAAAATATAGTGTATTTTATTTCAATTTATTTTTGTGCACTTTTTATGTTTTTTGTTTATGTGTCAGTTAGTTGATTGGGGGCTGTAAAAGAAGTGTTATTAGAATAATCTTGATAAAAGGTTTTCTCTCATTTTTATATTATGTAAATTTTAAAAACATATGTCAATACTAATTTTATATCTTCAGTTACATACACTAAAATGTTTTCCGATAAAAAATTGTTTTCAGCAGAAAATATTTTTTAAATAAATAATTTCTTGAAAAATATTTTTCAGTATCTGACGGGTATAAAAAATCACAAAATATATATTTTTTAAATTACGAAAATATCTTAGACAAAGCACCACCGTCGAATTAGAAAAAAATAAAAATGTGATGACCACTAAACAGGAAACAAGTGCACTTGACACGTGTTGTACAAGCCTCCCCATTGATGGTGCTTTGTCAAATAAGATATGGCAGTAAGCATAGTTTATGTTATTTTTCTAATTGTGATTTGATAATTACAGTCTAGGGTGGTTTTGGTTAATGAGAAACAACTAAAACAAAACAAAAAAAAATTATAAAAGAAACCCATGATAGACAAGAAATATTAAAAAAATTTAGAAAAAATAGTACACAAGCAATTGGTTATTATGAGAGCTTGTTTGAGATTGAGTTTGAGAAATAGAGCTTTAAGTCAAAAAGAGTTTTTGGGCAAAAACTTCATTTTAAAGCTTTTGTTAAATGTGTGTTTTGGCTATTTTTAGGCTTTTTAGACCCTTAAAAGCACTTTTAATTTTTTTACCAAACGAAAAACTTTCTTTTAAAACGAATTTTTTAAGTGTTAAAAACACTTTTAGGTCCATCAAACGCAATCAGGTGCAGATCTAGGGGGTCCAGGGGGGTATCCGCCCACCCTCAACTCCCAAAAATCCCCCGAGTATGGTAAAAAAATTTTTATGTCCTTATTATGCCCCTCTTAGACATGATTATGCCCCCTTCCTCAAGCTCCGACAATATTATGCTCCGTTGAAATTTGAAATTTTTTTTAGAAGTTGAATGTTGTAGTCTTGTAGAAAAATGAAATGTTGAAAGCTTGAAGATGATGAACAGTTCAGTTTTCAAACGCACTGTTTTTCATTTCGATAATTTCGTATAGGTGCAGCCTGCTTTGGACTTTGGAGTGGAAAAAATAATATTATAAATTAATAAAATTATAATATATTGTTATTGACACAACACACAAGACAAAAAGGAAAATTATAATATGCCTCTAGGGATGGGATGCGTGCAAGACAAGTCCAAGGTCATTAAATTTAAAAATTAATATGCCTCAATTTCAAATTATAATATGCCTCTGAATCCGGATTTCCTTTAATTGGGGAAAAATTAGAAAATTTTTAATTGGGGAAAATTGAAAATTCTCCAATTATTAATTGTGACCCTTCATTTTAAATCTTTTTTTTTTTTTTTTTGAAAAAAAAACATTTCAATTTCATTGATAATAATCACGAGTATAAAGCTCTTACATCGGAGGAGCACAAAGTCCTGAAAATGCAAATTATAGCCGAAGCTACAAAGATACAATCATCACCTAAAACCTCCGCTAACCTATGACTAGTTTTCAGTTGAGATAACAGGTCTGCATAAGACAGACGCAATCCAATGCATAAGTAGCTCAAATTCCTCCTCGACCCAAAAGCCAGAATAAAGTTCACGTCCACAACTCAAAGGCCTGGACCAAAAATAACATCCACGACCCAAAGGTCTGGACCAAAGTTCAGTTCACATCCAAGCAGGCAGATCGAGGGGCCAAAGCCTTATTACAAACAGAAGCAAGAAAATAGAAATAAAACGTGGGCAAACCAAAGAGGCAAAGCCTTATTACAAGCAAATAACATGAATGAAATGCATACAGGGAAAAACAGGAACAAAAACAATACAAGGAAAGTAAAACAAAACGGGAACAAACACATGCAGCGTGGATGCCGATAGTGCACTCGCCGGAGACCAACACCGAAAGGGAACGCTGGAAGCTCCACACGGCGTGGACGCGGAAAAAGGCCCAAAACAGTGGACGGAGGGTGGCGAAGCCGATCGCCAGCTGGCCGAAAAATCATTGTAGTAGAGGGCGCTGAGGCTCTTCGTTGGAGGGGTGCAAGGAAAAACCCAACAGCGGACGGTGGACGGCAGAGCGGGCGAAGGAGATCAGCAGTAAACACAAAATAAAACAAGGGGGAGTTTAAAAGAAACCCCAAAATCAACACCCACACTGAGTGGCACACAGGCAAAGCTACAAGAACAACATACCAAAAACATAGCAAAGAAACAAAAGGGAAAGGAACAGAAAACAACCAGAGAGCCCCGCCAGAGACAAAAGCGGAACAAAGAGGAAGGGGTGGCGGAGAAGGGGTAGGGAGGAGGCAACCCGGACCAAGGACATCAAGTAAACTACTGGCACTCAGTACAAGGGCAGGCGAGGGGGAGGAGGGAGGCAGCAAACGGCCATCCCTCCTCCCCTCACCATGGGGGAGGGGGCTTACCTGAGGCTGCGGCACTAGAGAGAAAGCGAGAAAACCCTAGCATAAGAAATCTAATGGTTTATAAAATCATTTAAACCTCGGTAAAACAAAAGCCATCATTTAATGTCTAGGTTATACAAAAGCAGCCGACATTTTGTAGACCATTCAATTTAAAAGCAGAACCACGATTAACAATTAGAGAATCTTCAATTTCTGCTCAATTGGAAGGATCTCAATTCCCAGTCTGCCAAACAAGAAAAAAAAAATTGAAGGCTACACTACAATGTGCTTGTGCTTTGAAACTTTCTAATCCGTGTGAGTGGTACACAGTACAATTTTCTAATCCAATTTCAAATTATCCAAATTTCTCTTCGTCCTTTTTCCTGCGAGCCCAGCCCTAGGTACCCTTTAAATGTTCATTATGTTCTTATATAAATTCATGGCTTCTTGTAGAGATATTTAGATTTAAATTATTCTTTTAAATTAATTGTTTTAATATTTATATTGCTATTCAGGATTTACCGAATCATCGATTCAACCTATTCTTGATAATAACTTCAACGAAAAATTGAGGTAGGTAAATATGTAATTAAATTTTTAGATTTAGATTTAAATTATTCTTTTCAATTGATTGTTTTAATATTTATATTGCTATTAATTCAGCCTATTCTTGATAATAACTTCAACAAAAATTGATGGATGTAATTATGTAAATATGTAATTAAATTTTTAGATTTAGATTTAAATTGTTCTCAATTGATTGCTTTAATATTTATATTGCTATTAATTCGGCATATTCTTGATAACAACTTCAACGAAAAATTGATGGATGTAATTAAATTTTTAGATTTAGATTTAAATTGTTCTTTTCAATTGATTGTTTTAATATTTATATTGCTATTAATTCAGCCTATTCTTGACAATTGTTTTTAAATTTAATTATTTATGAATATTTATTTTGTAGTTATCTGAGATTATAGAGAAGAACAACGATTCTATTGAGCTCCAATCAAATTTTAAACGACCTCGTGTTGAAGTAGATTTAGTAAATCTGCCCTCAGATCCTTGCTTTAGAAAATATTAAAACAATTAATGAACATTTGACCATGATGTGAGCCCCCACAAGCTCCATTTGACCATGATTTTCCAAGAAAAAAGTTTGGACAAACAATGCGTCGTTTTAATCCAACATGGTTTAAAAAATATAAATGGTTGGAGTACAGTAAGGAGAAAGATGTTGCATATTGCTTATATTGATACCTTTTCAAACCGAACATTGGAAATCAAGTAGGGGGAGAAACTTTTGTTACTGAAGGGTTTAGTAATTGGAAAAAGAAAGAAAAGTTCGAAAGTCATGTGGGGGCTCACAATAGTGCACATAATCAAGCTCGGTAAAAATGTGGAGTTTTGTTAAACCATAAACAAAGTATCATAACATTTTTTGACAAACAATCGGATCAGCAGAAAATGATATATAGGACTCGTTTGAATGCATCAGTTGATTGTATTCGCTTTTTACAATAGCAAGGATTAGCATTTCGTGGCCATGATATAACTTACAATTTGTTTTGTCACGACTAACACTAAGGCAATTGTCCTCGACGAGTCTTCATACCTTGGAATCGCTTCATGATTTCTTCGTTACTGATAGTTTTAAATATATCTTTCTCAATGTACGTAACCAAACAATCATTCATCCATTGATCTCCAATTCGGTTGCGTAGACGATTTTTAACAATATTCATTGCTGAAAATGCTCTCTCAACAGATGCTGTCGCAACTGGCAGAATCAATGACAATGTCACCAATGAATAAACCAAGTGATATACGACATCTTTTTTCATCTCTACCAATTTCTCAGCGAGTTGTCCAATCCCTTTGAGTGTTGCAAATTCATCACTAGAATGCATGTCAACGATATATGTTTTAAGTTGGTTGTCTAAAGTGATAAGTTGAACTGCTGAAAAATCATTCGGATAGAATTGAGCAAGATGAAGTAATTTCTCCTTGTTAAAAGACGCAAACATGTCATCTGGACTCAAGCACGCAACACAGAGTAATAATTCAGAATTTGCTTCATTAAAGCAACTGTTAAGTTCTTGGAGTTGCATATCTATAACAGTATAATAAAGCTTCACACGGTAATGATGTGAATTTTTCATCCCTTGAGCTTTTCATCGTGATCGAGGTTGATAAAGTTCATCCAAATTGGGGACAAGAATATTGTTTTTGGTACAAAACTTAGAAACTTCTTCAAATAAGGAATCCCACCCATCTTCTCTCATAGCCTGTAAGCGCAGCTTTGAAATTTCAACTAGGTTCATTGCATTCAGAATATCTTGATCTTTTCGTTGGAGTGCTTGAGATAACTCATTTGTAATTCCCAAAACATTTTTCATCAAATGTAAATTGAAAGCAAAATCAAAAGTTTGGAGTGATTGAATTAGTATATTTGCTTCTGCTCTCTGTTCAGAATTTAAACCATCTTCAATTATGTCTTCAACCGTATCGATAACAAAAGAAAACATAGTAAAAAGACTAATAATTGCACCATAATAAGAACTCCAACGCGTATCACTAGGTCTCTTTATGTTCATTTCTTGATTCAAGCCACGACCAGTTGGCATTTCATTATTTTGTAGTGCTTCTACTACTTCAGTAGTTCGTTTTTCACGAAGTACGTCACGACGTTTGCAAGATGCTCCAACAACATTAAAGATACTATTGACCAGACTAAAAAAAGTTGTAATTTGAATGTGATTTTTAGCAACAACAACTAAAGTGAGTTGAAGCTGATGTGCAAAGCAATGAACATAATAGGCAGACGAATTGTCATTCAAAATAAGTGTTTTAAGTCCATTCAACTCACCTCGCATATTGCTAGCTCCATCGTATCCTTATCCTCGCAATCTGCTAATACTTAAATTATGTTTACTAAGTACTGAAACAATTGTCTTCTTCAATTCTGCAGCTGTGGTAGTGCTAACATGTGTAATGCCTAAAAAACGTTCCATCACATGGCCTCACTTATCTACATAACGCAAAACAATTGCCAATTGTTCTTTAATAGATATATCACAGGATTCATCAACTAGGATAGCAAATGACGACTCTCCAAGATCTTTAAGAATAGCATCTATAGTTTCACTTGCTGCAGCATTTGTTTTATCTTTTTGAATGTATGGTGCAATCATTTGATGATTTTCATGAGCATTTTCTAAGACTACCTTGTCAATTTCTTCATTATGTGTCGCAAGAAACCGCAACAATTCACGAAAATTTCCTTGATTACTTGAACCTTTAGATTCATCATGGCCACGAAATGCTAATCCTTGTTGTTGTAAAAAGCGAATACAATCAACTGATGCATTCAAACGAGTCTTATATATCTTTTTCTGTTGATCCGATTGCTTGTCAAAAAATGTTATGATACTTTGTTTATGGTTTAACAAAGCTTCACATTTTTGCCGAGCTTGATTATGTGCACTATTGTGAGCCCCCACATGACTTTCGAACTTTTCTTTCTTTTTCCAATTACTAAACCCTTCAGTAACAAAAGTTTCTCCCCCTGCTTGATTTCTAATGTCCGGTTTGAAGAGATAACAATATAAGCAATATGCAACATCTTTCTCCTTACTGTACTCCAACCATTTATATTTTTTAAACCATGTTGGATTAAAACGACGCATTGTTTGTCCAAACTTTTTTCTTGGAAAATCATGGACAAATGGTTGACAAGCTTTTTTTTGTAGATATGCTCTTCGAATTTGGTCTCTAGCACTAGAATGATAATCACACATTTTTTTTCTAAAGCAAGGATCTGAGGGCAGATTTACTAAATCTACTTCAACACGAGGTCGTTTAGAATTTGATTGGAGCTCAATAGAATCGTTGTTTTTCTCCATAATCTCAGATAACTACAAATATATATTCATAAATAATTAAATTTAAAAACAATTGTCAAGAATAGGCTGAATTAATAGCAATATAAATATTAAAACAATCAATTGAAAAGAACAATTTAAATATAAATCTAAAAATTTAATTACATCCATCAATTTTTCGTTGAAGTTGTTATCAAGAATAAGCTGAATTAATAGCAATATAAATATTAAAGCAATCAATTGAGAACAATTTAAATCTAAATCTAAAAATTTAATTACATATTTACATAATTACATCCATCAATTTTTGTTGAAGTTATTATCAAGAATAGGCTGAATTAATAGCAATATAAATATTAAAACAATCAATTGAAAAGAATAATTTAAATCTAAATCTAAAAATTTAATTACATATTTACCTACCTCAATTTTTCGTTGAAGTTATTATCAAGAATAGGCTGAATTGATGATTCGGTAAATCCTGAATAGCAATATAAATATTAAAACAATTAATTTAAAAGAATAATTTAAATCTAAATATCTCTACAAGAAGCGATTAATTTATATAAGAACATAATGAACATTTAAAGGGTGCCTGGGGCTGGGCTCGCAGGAAGAAGGACGAAGAGAAATTTGGATAATTTGAAATTGGATTAGAAAATTGTACTGTGCACCATTCACACGGATTAGAAAGTTTCAAAGCACAAGCATGTTGTAGTGTAGCCTTCAATTTTTTTTTTCTTGTCTGGCAGACTGGGAATTGAGATCCTTCCAATTGAGCAGAAATTGAAGATTCTCCAATTGTTAATTGTGGTCCTTGCTTTTAAATTTAATGGTCTACAAAATGTCGGCTGCTTTTGTATAACCTAGACATTAAATGGTGACTTTTGTTTTACCGAGGTTTAAATGATTTTATAGACCATTAGATTTAAAATGAAGGGTCACGATAAATAATTGGAGAATTTTCAATTTTTTTCCAATTAAAAATTTTCTAATTTTTCCCCAATTAAAGGAAATCTGGATTCGGAGGCATATTATAATTTTGAATGGCTTTGGACGCATATTATAATTTGAAATTGAGGCATATTAATTTTTAAATTTAATGGCCTAGGACTTGTCTTGCACGCATCCCATCCCTGGAGGCATATTATAATTTTTCTTTTTGTCTTTTGTGTTGTGTCAATGACAATATATTATAATTTTATTAATTTATAATATTATTTTTTCCACTCCAAAGTCCAAAGCAGGCCGTACCTATACGAAATTATCGAAATGAAAAACAATGCGTTTGAAAATTGAATTGTTCATCATCTTCAAGCTTTCAACATTTCATTTTTCTGCAAGACTGCAACATTCAACTTTTAAAAAATTTTCAAATTTCCACGGAGTATAATATAGCCGGAGCTTGAGGAAGGGGGCATAATCATGGCTAAGAGGGGCATAATCAAGACATAAATTTTTTTTTACCATACTCAGGGGGGATTTTTGGGAGTTGAGGGTGGGCGGATGCCCCACCTCGACCCCCCTAGATCCGCCCCTGGTTATATTTACATGTTTTAGAACATAATTAAAATTTTTGTTGAATTATTCACTTATTCAGCTTGTTATATTTTTGTTAATCTTTATTTTTTGTATTCATTTAACAAAAAAAAAACCATGCCCCTCATGGACAAATTTCTTGGGTCCGCCTGTGAACGCAATCTCAAACAAGCCCTAAGTCTAAACAACTAATTGGATAATTTCACATATGAAATTTATTTATATTCTCGTGTTCTTCATGTGAGTCTATTCATTGCTAATATGCCCATATATATATATGACTCTAATGTAAACAATGTAAATTTATTTATAGATAATGGAAAAGCCAAATGCATTACTTCACTTTTTGTTTTTTTTTTTTTAAAAAAAGGAACAAAATTTAGATGAATGTATGAAATCTACCCCTATTTTAATTCTTTTTTTATTTTTTTATTTTTTATTTTTTTATTCCTAGCCCCTTCCCATTAAAATGTTTGGCTCTGTCCTGCCAACAATGGTATATTCTGTTGGGGATTATGCCTTAAATCCTAAAGATAATATATTTGTATTTGACATTCAAGTTTGTAATAATTATTTTTTTATTTTTTATTTTTTTTTAATCAAGTTTGTAATAAATATAAGTTTAAAAAAGAGTTCCTAGAAGTTTCTGAACGTTCGAACTTCAAACGTTCCGGATCCCACTCTACCTCTTAACACTTGTAATAATCGACATACTCAATTATACCAATTAGAGCATACTTAATCTAGATTAAATGTCGGGGTATTACACGCTTTGCTTTTCTCTTTTTCCTTTGAATCGGACAAGAGAAGAGAAAGGTGATTTGCTTGATTTTCCAAATGGGCAAGAACGAAATGGGTTCATGTCTCTTTTTCAGTGAGTTTTTCTGCATAATTGTTGCTGCTTTCCACATAGTTGTTCACTCTTTGGCTTTATGTTAATTTTGTGAATTGTTTTGTTGTTGTTGTTGTTGTTTTTTTAGGTTGTTTTGTTGTTGTTAGTTGTTATACAATTACTACCTTTGTAGCTTTACTTCAAGTAGCTTTTGCCTGTTGTAGCCTGATGGCTTTTGGTATTTCTAGCAAGTTTGCTGAAATGGGTTCATGCAAATGATTTTCATATGAATAAAATTTTTTTTAAAAAAATATATTTTAATAAAGGAAAAATGCAAAATCGGTCTTTGTAGTTTACTTGATTTGCAATTAACTCATTGTGGTATCAAAATGAACTCAAAAGTCCCTGAAGTATACCAAAAAATAATGTAGTCCCCACAGTCAAATTTTGTTAACTTACTTAACATATTATGATAGTATGAAATGTCAGAACCAATAAAATTGTAATACTTGTCGTATTTAAGTCAGTGTCACAATAACGAAACCTATTAAATTAGTAGATGGAATACCTCCTTAGGGATTCCTAATTTCATTTTAATACTACATAAAGTTAATTGTAAATTAGGTAAACCATAAGGACTAATTTTACATTTTTTTTGTTTCTTCTAATAAAATAAGAAAGTGAGAGAGATAAATAGTTCGATGCATGTTTTGAAAAGTGATTAACTAAACTTGCAAAAGTAAGTTTTGGTTAAGGTGCGTTTGAGATTGCGATTTCACAAGAATAATCTACGTTTTTAAAAGATATTGTAAAATGTAAGGCGTTTGGCATTGTGATTTTAAAAAAACTTAATATAAAATAGAATATATATATAGGCTAGGGGTGCTTATTTGAAAATGTGAAAATTTAAACAAAAATCACGATTTCGTATAGTAAATATTTGATAAATTTTTTTTTTTTAACATATTTTACCAAACGTCTTTACGATTTTAAAAAGTACCGATTTCATAAACGCAATTTTTAAAAATTATACTTATTGAAACTGCAATCCTAAACGAACCCTTAATCATCTTGCATTGAAAAATTGCTGACCCATTGTGAATGTTTTGAGGTGTTGCTTAATGCTTACGCAAGTTGAAGGAATGAATAACTTTCTTATAGCATGTCATATATCTTTTCATTGTCAAAACCCACTAGGTGAGCTAACTGAGTTGTGAGGTTTTCCTTTTTTTTTTCTTTTTTTTTTTTAACATGTCTACACAAGAGAAGGAGAATAAGGAATTCGAACTAATGACTCATGTTTCTTAAGGTGTAGTTACAACCGATTGAACTACCCCTTAAGAACAACTAAGTTGTGAGTTGAACAGTATGAGGTGGTATTTTTTTTTAATTTTAATTTATTTAAAATGATTTGAATACATGGTCTAGATTACTTAGGTTTGTAATGGTTAAAGTTGAGTTCATGAGTTTTATTAATCTAATACGATATATATTTTTCACCTTTTTGGAGTTTTAATATTGAAAATTATGATCCTCTAGAATTCTTAAGGATTTTTTTTTTTTTTTTTTTTGTAAAAAAAGGAATAATCTCTTAATCGTTATTTTTCAAATATATAGTTTATACGTTGCTATCTCAACATTTATGACATGTCATATATTAAAGTTCATGAGTACTCGTTTTCAATGAGACGCTCCTTTTCTCTGAATGGGTGTTTCTCCAGTAAGCTTAGGATTCAATTGTGTTTGTAATTTCAAAAAAGTGCGATCGAAAAATAATGATTTTAAAATGTGCAATTTGAAATCGTTATTTTTAAAAACACAGTTAAGTATTTGGCAAAATCACTGTTTAACCTGTAAAATTACAGTTTAGTCTTTAAAATTGTGCGTTTTCAAAAAAGTACCTCCTTACATACGATTTGAAAAGGCAAATTTTCTGCGTTTTTCAAGTCGTAATTTTTAAAAAACGCAATCCTAAACAATTAATTTTCTGTGATTTAGTTTAAAATTGCACTTTTGTCTATAAAATCGCAATCTCAAACGCACTCTTAGTCTCGTACTGCTCTCCTCCTCCTCTTCCCCTCCCTCGTGAAGCTTCCACATTTGGGTTCTTTTGGTCTAGAATTTTTTCTAGCCCCTTTCGCCAGCTCCGCCCACCAACACACCTCACCATTGTCTTCACGGACCTCCCTCCTCCCTGTCGCCACCTCTCATGCCTCCGCCTGGCAATCACGCACCTGCTCATGGATCTCACATGCTTATGCACCACAGCCATATCCTCCGCTAATGCTACTAATTTCTAGGTTTGGTGTTATATTTATGTTATTTTCTTTATATTTCTATTTTGTGGTGTTGTTTCCTACGGGCTTTAGCTTCTCTGCTAGTGTTTCTTCCTCTCCCGTGTGCTGCCTTTGCATATGTGGTATTCCTCATCATCGGATGCTCTTTTTCACCCTCTTTGAAGCGTCTCTTTGCTTGTTACAGGTGTTGTTTAGGTTGCCTTTGTTAAGCGTCGTACGTGACGGTATCAGTTCTCTCAATGGGCCGAGTCATTTATTTGACTCATTCTCAACAATTTTAGGTATTTTTACACTATTTGCTGGTTGTTTTGGGTCTTCTATTTGAGTTGCCCACTCTTTACTTTTATTGTTCATGTAATTTCCCATTTTCCTTTCCCTGATTTGAATAGAAAAAAATATATATATTAAAGTTCATATTCTAGAATATCCTTAATTTATTCATATCACATGTGATAAATATTGAGGTAAGAAAATCATTTATTTTGAATATAAATTTAAGAAATTCTACAAGGAAGAATTACATAAGAACTCTAGAGGATGTGATCCATCATATCAAAATTAACCTTTCAACATTGAGCAATATAGCAGTATAATTGATAAATGGATTTACATTTAATTGACTAATTGCTCTAAAATTAAGGACGTAAACAGGATGGTAGACCATAAAAACATGCCACCATCCTGTTTGTTCCAGTTATAGAACCAAAATTTGAAACCAATATACAAATTAGGAGCCGCTAATGACGAGTTTTCCCTGTTGTTCGAGCTCATAAAGCATGGCAAGCGCCGCAGAGTCAAGTGAGCTCTTCTTATCAGCTCTAGCATCTCCTGTGCATTCCAGGCTGCCATATTTCGGAATGTGCAAGATAATCCTTGATACATAACTGTTAAACCCCGTTCTTATTTCGGACCCTTTGCCAAATTCGATCGGTGTACTGTGAGAGAAGATAATAGTTAGGCCATGTTAAAGTAATGATTTAGTGATTAAATTTATCTCTTCCTATAAACTTAAGCTTTTGGGACAACTAATGATTTAACATGGTATCAGAGTCAAAGGTCCTGAGATTGAACCTTGACTCCATCAAATCAACCCCTACTTGAATTAAATATTTCACGTGTTGGATTTTACTTATTAAAAAGGAGTTTGAGCCCACACGTGAGGGGGGGGGAGGGGGTGTTAAAGTAATGATTAAGTGATTGAATTTCTCTTTTCATATAAGCTTAAGCTTTTGCGACAACTGATGATTTAACAAGCCAAAAACTTAAAAGAATATTATGAAGAAAATAAATTTTCTTGCAGCCAGGCTTGGATTATATGCAAATGTAAAACGGAAATTATATAAACGTCAAGTTCGAACACAGGAAATGAACTAGAGAATATACAAACTGGTTGGCTAGGCTAACCTTGATTTCTTTTCTGTTGATTTGAATGTAGGCATTGGCCACTGCACTTTCTTACATAATACATAAAGACAGGTCCGAGGTCCTCCTTTCTTCATGTTGATTGGAGGAATAACTGCAAACAAGAACCCATAACAAAATTAATAAATATTATTTTTTATATTATTTTCGCATTGTATGCTGGAATAAGGCAGGAAACAGCCAGCTCTTATTTTCAAGGATTTAAAAGATCATAACAAAGGATGGAAATTTCTAGTGTTAAAAGTTTATTATGTTGAAATCACATCTCACGTCAAGCTCGATCACGAAATACGTAGCTCTCCTTGGGCTGGGGGGTATAAGAACAAGTGTCACAGTTTAAATAAAAGGGCAGCAAAGACTAGGTGTGGGAAAGGGGAATTAGAAGAGAATAATTCAAAATACGATTATGATTCCTAAACCATGTGTCATATGCCAAATTTGTCTTTAAACTATTGATCATTTAAATTTAGTCATTGAACTTTTGAATGCTTGTTTGTTACCCTTATCCTGACTCGTCGTCATGATTTGACTGATGGATGTTGATGCGGTAACATTTTTGGTACAAAAACTCTTATCATGCTAAAATAGCGCGGTTTGTCATATACTAGTCTCACAAAATCAAAACATATGGAGATATGTAACATGTACATTCGGCAACAAAATGATTTATATTTATTTTTTTAATTTTATGAATATTAAATTCAAGTGTATATATATATAATGATTTTGTTGCCAAGCAAATATTGTAAAAATATAGGTATACAAAATATTTGTCATATCCACAATTGTTTGCAGAAATTTAAGCGGTTCCAAAATTTCAAAAACTAAATTGAAAGAATTGATAATCTAGGGACTAAAATCATGTATTAACCAAGAAAACATTGCAATGCAAAAGCTTAAGTGCCACACATATGCGCGCTAATTAATCCGACATAATACGCTGGCAGGTTTGGATCAATCACTCTTACTATCAAAATGAGAAAAATATCACATGGAGGGTGCAAACCTGGGGTGCCATTGTCAGGACTGCCGGCTTTCTTGGAGCATTCACTGGCTGGGGAAGAAACTCCACTTGGCTCTGCAGGCAATTGAACTTCATTTGTCTCTTGCTTTCTATTGATAATTGGCTCCAAAAAAATTTCATTAGTCGTTTGATTGCAGACACCAATTTCTAAGTCTAAAGCAGGTGAATCACGCGCATGGTCAGACTCCAGCTTTCTCTTCTTTCGGGAGCATGAAATTCCTCTATTCTGTTGCGTATACAAGTATTACATTAGAAATGTTGGGTCAATGAAAATGTTCGAGAGATTGAGAGATTCTGAGATACGCAGCGTATCAAACCAGTTGACACACTTATCTATTTTATTAATACTGAAGCACTAGGCTAACTTCACAATAAAAAATAAAGGTGGAAAAGTGGCCCGGTGGACTGGGGGGAGGGAGGGGGGATGGGGATTAAACACCCAAGACAAACATCTAAAAACCAAAAATCAGAGCTAAATTTGGAGAAAAGAAGAATCTGAAAGTTAAAAATCGTTCCATAGGTTTCACACGTCTTTGATTTTTTTTTTTTTTCTCAATCTTATTAGTATTATTTTTGGTATTCATTTATATAGCTTTGAGATTGTTGTTGCAACACACAAAGAAAAAAAGGTCACTTTTAAATTATTATAGGAAAAAATTGAACCGCCCAATAATCTTTGATTAAGATGGTCTACCTCAGCATAAAAGAAAAGCAAAAAAAATAAAACTATGATGCATCAGTTCTTGGAAAAACTAGTAAAACCAATATTATGGTAGCTAATGAGACAACATGCAGCCATTTTGAGAAGCACCAACAAACCTCAAGTTCCTTCAACAAATGACATGCTGCTTCTCCTTTTGCAGCTTTCCTGCTCCGCTCATACCCCTCTCCAACCAAAAGGTCGTCTTTCAGCTGTAACTTAAGCTCAACATGCACCATATCTCCCTTCTGTATGCATTTTTCTTTTATAAAATACCCAAGAGAATCACATAATTCATTCAGTTTACGCGGTCCAGGTAGTTCGAGTTTATCAGGGGTCACAATTGGAGACAATAGTGGCTCATATATTCTCCACACTTCATCAAGATTAAGCTTCGTGTCAATTAGTATTGCCCCTGCAATACTTTCCACAATATCTCCAAGAGCCTGTAACAAAAAAAATAAGAAAGGATGATCATAGAGAAAACTAAACCACAAAAAAAGTAAACCAGTGGACAATTTAACAACCAAGTGACTTCTACAACTGCATATTCTTTAGAAACAATAACAGAAACTTCATGGCTGAGCAGAAAGCTGCCTAGTTATTATATATGAAATGATCAACTTTGTTAGATTCAGTCAACTTTGCTAGGAGCAAGCTGTGTGATCTAAAAGAGGTACAGAAAAATAATCAGAATAAGCGGCTGCAAAGATCATGGAGGTTTCCAGACTCTATTTGACTTTTGATACTTTTGTTGTAACACATGGTTTCTTGTTTTTTGGTTTTAGTTATTCTACCTACAGAGGCTGCTTATTTTTTTTTTTCCTTTTTTTTTTTTTTTTTTTTTTTCATTTTTTGGCTTCTTGCATATGCTATTTCTGAGATGTGCCTACATTTTCTTTTGGGAAAATTACACATACCTCACTTAAACTAACACCCAATTTGCAATGTCCTCCATAAAAAATAAAAAAAGAGAGGATGGAAGAGGGGGTGGCTAAACTACAATTTCTTTTTTAGTTTTAAATTTTAATTTCTTTTTAGAAAGATAATTTTTTGTTTCTTTTTCGAAAATTTAGGGGTATTTTTAGGGACAAAAGGGGTACATTACAAATTTTTTGTAGTTTGGAGGGGACATTGATGCAATCTTTAGTTTAGGGGACATTACGAATTGGGTGTTAGTTTGAGAGGGTGTGTACTTTCCCCCCTTTGTTTTATAATATAAATCACTGACTTACAAGAAAAAGAAAAAAGACAGAACAGACACAAAAGGCGCATGTCCAAATTCACCTTTAAAAGAAAGGAATGAGAAGAACTAACCTTAGGACCCTTTGGGCCTTGGAGTGATCTGCCGGTATGAGGCTCAGAAATACACTTCACATATTCTGTTATCTGACTTAGCAGTAAACCTGAGCAGTGCTGAAGATGCTGGTGAAGGTTGTGTCTTACAGCCACTTGAGCAAAATTTTCATTGCTAACTGAAGCTGAGCGCAAGTCAGTCAACTCGCCTTGATCAATATCTGTGTGGCTCTGAAAGAGGTGCCGTGTAATAAGCAGATCCAACACCGAGTCACCAAGAAATTCCAGCCTCTGTCAAAAACTCAAGAAATTAAAAAGAGAGACACATAAAGCTCTTGCTCACTGCATGTTCAATATCTTGTCATTGTATATATATGTACGCGCACACCTCTATATATATACACGGGCACGCACACACACACACACTCCATTTTCTGGAGTAAAATTAAATGCAATCAGCAAAAGCTTTCTGATATTTTAGCATGCCACGATAAAGAATTTGTGAGTTGCTAAATTTTGAAATTTACAAAGATTGTCTTCTACAGTCATTTGAAGAGGTGATTTCAAGAGAGCGGGGATTGGAACAGAGAGATTAAATAAAATCAAGTCTGCTGAAAACTTCCGTTGTTACCTGATAACAGTAGCCAACTCCTACTTCTTGCTCAGATGCATGTGTTATGGCCTCTTGTAAAAGACCCTTGGCAGAAAATTCATACCGAAGCTTTGACTCTAGGGTTGCAATCTCATTAGCTTTTGGGACATAGGATCGTAGAGATACAACAGCAATTGCTTCATTAACTAATGAGGGATCAAGTTCAGCATCAATTTCAAGCCATTTCATCATATGAAGTGCAGCAACTAATCCACCGTCAATGTAGTATGCTCCAATAAGGGCTTCAACACAATCAGCTATAGTTTTTGAAACCATCCATCTATGACCCCTATCACAGCACTTTCCAACCACAACTTTTGGGTCTTCAGTTTGGAATTTTCCATCCAAAGGCACTTCTAGAGTATCAACCCTGCATTTACAAGGAACAGGCCGTAGAGAATGCTGTCCTGGAGCAACCCAACGACGAGGATCAAATGCACTGTCACGTATATATCCCTGTTACAGAAAGTGCAAAGCATCATATCATACACGTAAAATCGTTGTGGTACTTAAGCCAGTTAAAAGTCAACAGAACCCTTGCACCCAAATCACAGTCCAAAATTGCATGCATCCAGGAATTGGAAAGCATGGTATAGACAAACTACACTCAGACAGATATAACAGAAGTGCAGATAAATTGACAGGTTCACGCCACTAATATCATTTGCCCAAAGTATAAAATGTATGTAATAATATGCCAGTGATCTTTGGACCAAATTGCATCTCCTCCCCCCATAAACAAGGGGTGGAGGGTACGGTCAAACATTTAATACTGTTTAAGTTTCTTAGTTGTATTTATCCATCAAAAAAAAAAAAAAACACATACACGATGCTGCCAATTATTTGACATGCTCATACCCACATATTTGATACTGAAACTATTTCATCCAAACTGCCGTTTCCTTGTACCCATATTATTGTAGCTGAATCCTATATCCAAATTTGCGCTTCATGGCAGATAAATCCTAACTATTGATGCTGTTAAGCTGCATATTCCTCAAGTAGACGGCTGGGTCTACAGTCTACTTGTACATTTCTGTTCCCCTGTTAAGATGAATTTCATATTCCACTAGTGTAAACTAACTAAGAAAAAAATGACAGATCAATACTTTTTCAATAATTACATTGAAAATAACAAATAATTTGAAATAAAAGAAACCACGCATATAAACAATAAACATCCACAATGCATGAACCATTATGAGACAAATATGACAACTAGAAGTATGTGCAGATGGACCGACATCTGAGCATTGGTTGCATCAGAAAAGCTTAAGTTCCATATCTAGTGATATACCCCACATCTTGAAATTTTTACATTAATTATTTACTGTAATACCTTAAGGTCCTTTTAGGTATGGATTTGGGTCATGGCATTTAGCACCAAGGCCTAACATAAAAACAGCTTAAAGATCAAACCAACCCAAGCCTAATTGAAAATATTTTTCTCAATTGAATAATTTGAATAGTTTGTGGTAGAAGCAAAATCAGTCCAAGTGCCATTTAAGTAGTCTTTTCTGCGCATGCCCGGGGCTGAAAGATCAGGACTATATTGAGATCTGTTTTGATTTAAAACAGTTTGACTTTCTTCTTAGTCATTGCAGGCAATTGGCATTAATGACGATAGGTGATCAAAGAGGTGCAGATTAAAATCCATACTGGGAACACAAATTAAGATAACTTTGCAGGTAAACATGCCCCTCAGTTAACAAGACAGTGGAGAATTAGGACAAATGTGCTTCTGTGGTCATTGTGATTAATTCCAAAATTGAACAAAACAAAGCATGGGATTCACCAAACCATCCAAATATAAAGAAGAACAAGAAGGGAAAAGTCTGAGGAGACCATTTATATGACTATGTGAAGCCTCTAATTTGAGGTGTACAATAACTTCTAAAGACCCCAGCATTGGTAATGTTAAATCCAGCAACACTATATATTGATCCTCCCCGTCCAGAGGCAACAAACCTACTAACACAACCTTTTTTAATATGAAAAATCATGTGCTGTAGATTTTCTCTGTAAGGTGATATTTAAAGCTCTCACTGTCACACATGGAAAAGAAAAGGTATAGTTCAACATTCTTCGGATGCAAGTGTATGATAACTGATACTGCACATATTCTCATTGAAAAGAGGTCAGGAAGTTTAGTTAATTTGTACAATGATATGCCAAACAGAAACCAGTTAAAGAGATCTAACCCATATATAGCAGATATATGGTCAGATACCTGTAACTTGTGATCTATTCCCAACTTATGGAGTGTTGCATTACAAACAGCCCATGAGCGTCGAGCAGTTAGTTGTCCTTCATGTTTCTCAGGATATTTAAGAAAGAGGTGACAGCTCACAGCATACTTTAGAATTGAATCCCCAAGCAATTCCAAACGCTCCATTGAAAAATTCTCGCAACATCTTAGCGATGTAAGAGCTTCTAGAATCTAATCACAAAACAACTGGGTTAGATTAAACATAACTGTATGATTCAACGGAAAATAGATCAATAAAGAAAATAACCAGATAATAGGACAGACCAATGTGCTTGAAATATGAAAGTTGCTAGAGCAACAATCAATCTCTTTTCTAAGCTGGCTGGCCAACATCAGGGATTCCAGACGGTGCATCACAGATGGTAGTAAGTAAAATGATCTCAAAACTTGTCTGGAAACATCAATTCTGATTAAAAGCTCAGGTGGCATATGAACATGCATTTGTGGCTTTTTGATAAGCACACCAGCTTCCAATGTCTTACCTTTAGCTCCTGCTCAATCGTAAGAAAATATTAGAAACAATACCCACACAGTGCCACACATTGCTAAATCTGATTCAACAATTTTATTGAACTTGAATCAGAAATCCATTTAGTTATTCTACCACACCAACTTGTCTGACATACCCAACTAGGAAAAAAACTAATACCTCATCTAGAATAATAACTTGAAATGTAGGAAATTTTGTGTTTTCCCCCTTTCTTACCAGGCATGCTCTTCTAAGCCAGTTTTCTATCACACTTAGATAGAGGAAATGTAAGTTGACTGCTACCTGCTACCTCCCCCTTAAATTTACCTTGAGAGAAGTGTGTACGAGTGCCTAACTCCACTCTCTTTTCTCTTCCTTAATTTTTTTTATAAGTAATTTCATATCATTAATAAAGCGCAGAGGGTTAATTAAAGGGATGTGCCACTCCCCCCCCCCCCCCGGTGCGACTAAGTTGATTCACCAAGCACAGAACCTTGATAGGGCAGAAGGGTGTTGATAATGCATAATTCGGGGTTCGATATATATAGAAATTTCATTAAAAGCGCAAAAGGCACAATACAAAGGAGATCAAGAACGAAGAAAGAGAGCACAAAAATTTACTAAGAGATATTCAAAAGGGCGTTAACAAAGATCCACTCAAAGAGTGATTTAAGAAAATAAAGTTGTAGCTCCGAACTTGTCTTCTCGCAATCTTCAAAACTCCGAGCATTTCTTTCTCTCCAAATGCACCACATCAAATGAGAAGGGATTACATTCCAAACAATATTAAAAACATTGCTTTCCAGCACGCCAAGAGCTCCGCGACCCGTCTGGGCATAACCCACTCTACTCCAAACATCTGAAAAACCAGATTCCACAATTCTCTTGCAGTGTAACAGTGAAGGAGGTGCTCAGGTGTTTCCCCACTCTTTTTACACTTGCAACACCAAGCAAACACTATGATGTGACACTTGTAGAGATTATCCATAGAGAGAATTTTTCCTAGAGATGTTGTTCAAGTAAAGAAAGCCACCATCAAAGGAGCCTTAGACCTCTAGATGCTCTTCCATGGGAAAGAGGAGTCAACGTTGGGAGGACTTTGTAAAAAACAATTACCTCAAAAGATTGTATTTTCAAAGGAATCCAACACTTCATCTCCCCAACCTAGCCTAATGGAACACACAGCATTGAAAAGAGAGGATACAAAATCCAGCTTCCAATTATTGTCATTGGTCAACCAATTTCCTTCCTTTTGTGGTCGAAAGTGCAGTCGGCCTTCATCTTCATCTATATCTTTCTTTCACTTTGTGCGGTTAACAAAACCTCATAGATTTTACTAGTGTCTTGTAATTTTTTGTGGGTCTTTTCACACTGTCACGCCATTTTTATGAGTTTTTTTTTTTTTTTTTCAACATCACAATCACCAGCTCACCACAATTTATTGTGTTGTCACTTGTGTATTTTAATCTACAGGCTGACACAAGTCACACAATAATCACATTCTGCGTTTCTAGCCTCCTAGGTAAGACGAGAAAGTCTCCCTTTGTTTTCACACTATCATTTAATAGAAAAGTCAAACTCAACTAGAAGAAGAAACGAAAAACAATGGCCATATTTGACAGTGTTGCAGCCTGCATGGCCAAACCTTTATTTGCTAGGGGCCAAAACTTCATTTGTTAGGGCCATACAACCAACAGTACTGAAAACACCTTTATTAAAAAAAAAAAGAAGAAAAAAATCCCATCGAATGGGGTGGGGGGGGGCTGGCCCATGCCACTCCCTCCTTGCATCCATCTCTTTGGCTCGGTAACAACATTAGAGCACCAACCACCCACTAGACTACCATATTTGTTATCCACTATCTGTCCAATAAGCCTCTCTCTCCACAGCATACCTCCATAACCACTTCCCAAAAGAGGCTGATTAAAAGTGAGCAAATTCCTAATTCCCAAATCTCCATGATGAAGGAGACTATATACTTTGTTCCATTTAACAAGATGGATCTTAGACTCGTTATCCAAACCATCGCACAAGAAATCCCTATGCAATTTTTCTATCCGATTAACAACACTTACTGGGATAGGGAAAAGAAAAAGGAATTTGTAGGGAGGTTGGACAGCGTGCACTTGATCAATGTTAAGCGACCACCCTTTTAGGTACGTATAGCCTTTTCCACCCTGCTAATCTTTTCTCCATTTTAGGGTTTGTATATGGTCTTTTTTTGTGGGTTTTTGAGGGTTTTCCTATGTATACCATTTGTGTACTTAGAGGTGCATTGCACTTTTTTTGATATATATAACATTACTTATCAAAAAAGAAAAGACCTAACAACTAACATGGAAAGAAATAATTAAATACTACAATCATTTCAAATAACATAAAATCATAATAAAAACATAATCAAATCAAATCATGAGATAAATCAGGGAGAGAATATTTCCATCTTCAACACTCCCCCTCAAGCTGAGTCATAGATGTCTTGCATGCTCAGCTTGCATAAGGCTGAATGAAAAACACTTCTAGACACTCCATTTGTCTGCAAGTTGTTCTCTATCCGCAAGTAATTCTTCTTCTGTCTTCACATATGGTGTCTAGTTGATATCTTCTGAATGACAAGTCCCCCGACATCTTGAGCCTAGTGCATGGAGAGTTGACTATGGGAGGTCACCTACTCTCTATCCCCATTTTCAGACATCCAACTAGACAGCTCCTTTTTGTGTGGAGGGTTGGATTCTCACATGTGCCTCACCTTCTCAACGAAACCATCTGTTTTCAGCCACATGCTTCCAACTTTTAAATAACTTTTGCCCCTCTAAAATCGTCACAATCAAGAAAAATAGGAAAGTGACCTGTGGGAACTCTCGGTAATCTAATCTGAACCACGTTTGAGAAGTGATCCTCCCAATCGAAAGAGAAACTTGTCGATTCTAGACCATGAAGGAGAACCCCGATTATTAGACCAAGTGAAATCCCAGCCTTGGAGCGGGATATCCATAAGACCCTACTCAAAGATAAAGTCCAAGAACTCTTTCCATAGTGAGCGAGAAGCTGATCGCACCCGATTTCTCACTAGGGAAGCCAATCACGTTAAAATCGCCCCAATCCAAGGTAAATCCCACCAACTAATCAACCCCACCATCTCTTCCCATAGCAACCAGCGATCAACATCTGAATTAGTGCCGTATAAACTGGCGAAGGCCCACTCAAACTGGTCGCTAACATTTCTGAATTTAGATGCCACCAAATAGTTCCCCACACAGCCTTCAACTTTTTGCATAACTCCTATCCTAGATCAATAAAATACCACCAGATGCCCCCGTAGAATCCAACTGACACCAATCTAGATGTCACCCACCCCACAAACTCCGCACTATACTTCTGGACATCTATTCCAACTTTGTCTCCAATAAGGTTACTATGTCAGCCTTCCATGTCCTAAAGAAATTCCTAATACGCAAACATTTATTCACTTCATGCAACCCTCTCACATTCCAAGAATAATTTTCAACTTCATAAAGGAATGGAAAACACCCACCCTCTTCTACTAGCAAATTTGGATGTAGAACCTTTAGAGGCATAATTAATGAAACAATCTAGTCTTTTCATTTCTCTAGTACCCTTAGGAATCAATTGAGCAGATCTAGTAGGAGAACCCTTTCTCTTCAATAAAAGCGAATAGGGCCATAATCTCCTTTTCAAATTTATCACAAGGCAAACCCCAAAATTTACTAAAACCTTTGATAATCTTCCTTAACGACTCCGAAGTTTCTTGTCCACTATTTTTAAGATATTGCACTGTATGATTCAAACCCAATTTAATGCCTCTATCAAAATTGACCATTCCAATAATGGGGATATCTGTCCAGTAGCCTCAATACTTTTTCCGTGAACATGGTGTTATCCATCAAACCAGTTCTGCTGATAATCCCTAGCATAATGGAGTTGCTGAGCGGAAAAATCAACATCTTTTTGAGGTAATTTGGTCATTAATGATTGATATATATGTCCCTAAATTTTTTTTGGGGTTATGCCTTACTTCACTGCAGCATATCTCATCAATAGGACGTCCTCACGTCTTAGATTTCAAAACACCTCTTGAAATATTGTCTCCACCTTTATCTACTTCCAAAGGTGTTTGGTTGTATTTGTTTCGTTAACATTCATGGTCCAAGTCGAGGTAAATTAGATCCACGTGCTCTCAAATGTATTTTTGTGGGTTATTCCCCTACTCATAAGGGATAAAAATGTTATCGTTCCCTTCTCAGAACCATTTTGTCTCGATGGATGTTACCTTTTTTGAGTCTCAATCATATCTTTCATCCACCCAAACTTCTCTTCAGGGAGAGAGTCCAAGCGAAGAGAAATTTTCTATGAGTAGCTCTTTACGTATCCCTGCCCCTATGCCATTGCATGACAAACCACCAATGACAAAGCTGAGAGTCTACACTGCCACACACTATTGTCATCCTTGATATTGCCATGCACACCCTCTGCAATACGGACAAGACTAGCAGAAAATCAGGCAACCACAACATTCCTTTCCCTGTACATTTCCCAACCGTTGGTAACGTCAAGACAGGCAGAGCTGCCTCGACTGTGCCTTGGCCTGGCCAAGGCCTCCACATATGATCACTTGCCAACCACTCAGCCGGTTTGCATGATTTAAGTGACGAAGGGTGCTTTGCCAAGCTAGACATTGTCATCCCATCTAAAGATACCCCTCATCGCCATTCCCTTTTACTCCCACCATGGGGCGACTAGAAAGCATCAAGGAACCTACGCAGCTTGAGAGTGAATCACAACCAACGGCTACCTCTTCTACCTTTAGGGATGATAACAAAACCTCTCATACTGCTAGCTCCATATTCCACTATTTCCAAGAAAGGACAGAAACGACTTAAACCACATTGGGCAATGAAGGCTTTTAATCCCAACCCTCCAGGACTTCACAAATTCCTTTGAATGCTCTACTTGAAGCAAGCCCTCATGGTGTCCATCAACCGCGATACATTGACCTTACCTAGTGAAACTGAACGAACAAAACCTCTACTTCTTTCGTACACCCGTAAAACCGAAACCCCCTCCTAACGGACAAATTCAAAGGACTTCAATTCGACAAAGAACCATCTTGAAGTAACCATCCTTATCAGGGGAATAACTTATCTTCAAAGTAAAGATTCCATTAGTATTTAGTCGAAAGATGTATGAAGCTCCTCTCAAAAGAATTTTAAATGTGAACTCAAGACCTAAGCTCCTTTCATTTTTAGGCCGAATTTGTTTGAATCAGATTATCAAAGTTGGAGGACGAAATATATATATATTCAAAAACGAGAAATATTACCAAAGCAATACTACCAAATAAACTTCCCAAATGATAAACAAAAGGACCTTAAGAGCAATATACAGATCATGCGCACAAATGTACAGGAACAGTATATGTAACAAACTCAAGTATGCAAATTAACAGACCTTCATCATCAAAGTTCACAAGAAGGTTGTGTGGATTATGACTTTGCTTTAACCGCAACAAAGGCTGTCCCGGATAGATAAGTGCAATTCCATACCTGATCAGGACAAGTGTTATCTACAGAGACTATATACAGCAATTCCGTGGGGAAAGCACAAAACATCATTCATGGTAGGAAACCACCTACTTTTTGTTGAAGTACTCAGCAAAAGTTGCATATTCCGATGGAGCAGTGCCAGTGATTCCATCGAAAGGACTCTCTGCAGATGTATTATTCACAGCCATAACAACAGAATAGATTTTTCCAGTGTGAATTGCCAAAACTACCATATCTTTGAGGTTGTTTATGTCGACCAAACAATTAGCAAAGTGGACAACATTATCGCTGTTGCATTCTGTTTCAAATGAACTGTTTCTACAAGGTGATAACTTTACTGTCTCACCAGGCACAGCACTCAACACCGACCTTTTTTTCAGAATTTCAACCGCAGAAATACAAGAGTTGATTCCTGTCCAGTTTATTTTGCAAGGTTCAGGAGTTGAAGTGTTGAATTCTTCAAGAGGTAGAAGTAAATACATTTTGGATGGGCTCCATAGTGATTTTGTTTCTTTCTGAAGTAAAAATTCTCTCTGTGCTCCAGATTTGGATCCAACCAAGAGTCTCCCAAACAAACCATTAAAAAAAAATTCTTGAAAGCACTTTGCTTTGATCATCTGGTAAAGAAAAACGGATGTGGCAGCATTAGTAGAAGTATTTCTCTAAAGAAGAGGAAGAAGACAACTAATAAATTAACAAGCTAGCGACCGCACACCTGTTCCGAATCCAAATGCACTTGCCCGCTAAAAGATACAGAAGACTTAACCATCTTCGAGACCAAGTAAAGTTCAAACTCAATATTTCCCACGTCATCATCAAGCTCTGTCTCAATCAAAAGAACAAATCCAGAATACAGCTCACCAGGAATATTACAGCGAAAGTCAAATTTATAGGCCTGAAAACTGGCTCCATCAATTTGTTCACCCCATGTGCCAGATAGTGCACGAATGCAAGTTGTCCCATGTAACTCCTTCCTCTTTGTTGTTCCTTTGAACACCAAAAGAAGAAAAAAAAAAAAAAAAAAAAAAAAAAAAAAAAGGCCTAAGCACATATCAGGTGTGATAGAAAAACAAAGTTCAGCAACATAAAAGGACAGACACCCACTCTACTTTTCAGCAGTTGAATTCAAAAGCAACTCAAATATACAACATTAAGTCATCAAGAACATTAACTTGAATTCAAAACATCAACCAAATGTATATTTGCAACCAATTAGATGCTACAAAACCAAAAGTATACTTTCATGCAAACTACATGGACATTGCTGAATCATTTATATTTTACATACAAGGGCAAATTGAGCAAACAATTTTATGAACGGTCTTCTTATTACAATTATTTGAGAAGCGAACAATAGTCTTGTACACAAGAGTATTTTACCAAGGATTTGCTTTAGTTTTTCCTATGCATTCTAGATTGAGTCAGATTCAAATACAAATGCATGTCTTTCAATAATATAACATACCCCAGTGAACCCTTAAAAATAAAGAAATAACAGAACCTTTCTGTGAACGCCATACCTAACAATCAAAAATAAATTTGTTAGTAGTTTATTCATATACATACCAGCACCTGAACCTGATTCTTTGCTTTTTACAATGAGATCTTTCTCAGAAGGCTCTTCAATGGATGGGAGAAGATGAGCATCCAAAGCACCCATTTGATGCAACTTCTTACATGCTTCCAAGCACACAAGCTGCTTTGCTAAATGAGAATTCCTACTCAAGGGACCATCTATGGTTTGAAAAGCCGCGTTAGGAGGTAATGTCATTTTACACTTATAAGACCCTTCAATACATGAAAAGTGAAAATTTGGCTTTGGCGCAAAGTACCTAAGTAATACAGAAACCAATTACGACTCAATACAAAATAAATTGATTTAATGACTCAGTGCTTAAGGAAAATAAAAAGAATCATAAATACATCATTACCAAATATAAAAGGAAATTATATTTTGTACATCAACAATTTACAAGGAAAACATATCCATACTTGTCACCAGGGAGTTTTGCACAATATCGATGAACAAGATTGACACTAGAATCTGCAGTAACAGACGCCCCGGTCCCATCCACGTAATATGTATTTGTGTCCTCAATACTACATGCTTTCTGAATGGATACATCAGGGTCTCTATTCATGGCTGTGTCTGTCATTGAACGCTCACTCCTGAGTATGTCAAACAGTTGATTCCTTTGTTTCGCATTTCCCCTTTAGATATACGTATAGTTAGAACACCAATATATTTTACAAAACATACAATAACAACAACAAAAATCTGAGTTTCGAGAAACTATGTAAAGGAGAGGCAACTTCACCTCTCCAGCATCACGACAAATTGAGAATTATTCTGTCGAGCTCGTCCCCGAGATTGGACGTAACTACGGACTGTCTTGGGCAGGTCAAAACGTATCACACAGGAGCAGTTTGGCACATGAATTCCCTCCTCAACTACATCAGTGGCAAATAGTAAATTGACCTACATGGAAGGGCTTGCTCACTTAGAATCAGGTTTTTGAATAACAAATCTTCTAACAAGTCATATTCTATGGTGTAAAATATTAGACACCTTCCCAGAGCGAAATGACTCCAAGGCCTCCTTTTGCATTTTTGGTGCCAGCGAGTCGGTTGATGTATTACTCCCAGTCAAATATGAAACTGTAAAATGAGATAAATAGCTAACTTTCTTCACGAATCTCTCAATAACCTTAGCTGTAACAATTCTTTCAACAAATATGAGGCACAGTACTTGCTCTGCTCCTCTGCAATTACAAAACGTGATGGTAAATCCACTATTTAATCATATAAACAACAATTGACCGGTATAGTAGCTATGTTACCCAAACGATTGGAAGATTTGAAGAAGTTCAAGTAATTTAGGAGATACACAACCCAAAACTACTGCCTTTGAATAATCAGACCCTGAATCCAGAAGATTTCTATCACCTGAAAAGACAAAAGAAATCATATCAGTAATAAATACAATATTTAAAACAGAAAATATGTTTATATGAAAATATAGGCATATAACCATAAAAAGTACATTAGGCAAAGAAATAAATCCCAAAATATTGATATAATGCAACATATGAAAGATTTTCGCAGATACCAAACTAAATCCATTCAAAAATTAATGGAAAGAAGATTATCTTTTTTAAAAAAGCAAGGATATAACCTGTAGTGTTCACAAATGCCAATTATGGTGTACAGTGCCTCGCTATATCACTAACAACTAAATTACACCAAAAAGAAGTATTTTCCAAGGGTAGAAGGTGTTCAACAATTTATAATTTTCCAGCTTTTACCCCAACAAAATAGAAAAGACAATCCTAAGTCAGAAAATTGTTGATTCACACCAGATAGTAGTAACAATAATTGTTACATCTTGTGGGTTATGGAACACGGAGGAAATGATGTGGACACGATAGGTAATGGTAGCAAATGATGTGAACATGATATATCAGAATCATGAGTACGCAACAAATAAAATAAAAATAAAAAAGCAGCTTGCGGTAGATTGTAACAAACGAAAGCAGTTTGCAGCACAACGATGCAACAAAAATGGAAAACTTACGGTACTTTTTTAATATGGATAAAGCATAAAGAAAGAAAGCTCCCAAATGTCATACCGTCTGAGAAAGATTCTCCAATTATACACAAGACTTCCTCAAGAAAATATTTACACCGCAAGGAACTTGCTCTGTAAACTTCACACTCTTCTTTGGTGTTCCGGACATTCTCTAGACAGACTTTCACAGCCTACAAAACAAATAACATAATATAGAAAAGGTAAAGTTAAGAGGTAAAAGGTGTGATCATGAAAAATAACCATCTAGATGTAGGTAGAACCAAAAGGTATGACCACGGACAATAGTAACGTTGTATAGCGATCATTATGGCTATGATGTCTGCAACTAGGGTTGCTTCAATTTTATAAAATTGGAGGAAATTAAGGACAATTGTGAAACAGAAGATCATGTATATTATTTCTTTTCCCTTTAAACCACAATTCTTTTTTCTCATTATTCTAAGTTTTGAGTCCTATCATACCTCATAAGCACACAAGAGTCCAAGCTCATCAAGACAATACAAAATCTTTGCATGGTCATTGGACAACCGCTTTCGCAGCATCTTAAATTTGTCGTCTGTGTCTTTGTAAGAACTTTGCAACAACCCTTGCGACTCTGACAAGGAAGCATCAAACTGTCAATGCAGATTGTACTTCATTAGTATCCTGACAAGTTTACTGCATAAAAGCAAAAAGATAAGAATGGATAGGATGTGTTTCTATGGGTGAACATGCATACATATAGATGCACAAATACCTTGGACCACAAGGCTTCTATTTTTTCTTTTAAACCCAAACCAGGGAACAGTGCTTGGTCATAAAATCTACACGTTTCTTTTGCCGAGGGCACATATACTTCCATCTCCATCCTGTCTTCAACAGTGTACACCTAGAGCAGAAAGCATCTATACTCAAGTTCAACCCATGACGAGTGAAGAATAATTACTATTAAAAATGTTAAGTACCTGGGAATCCAAGATACTTTCAAGTTCTGATATTTGACCCTCACAGTCCATGGTGGATGAGACACCTGATACGCAAATTTCTATTAATTATGCATATCCAATAACTTTTTATTTGACAATAGATCTCATTACCAGATACCAGATATTGAATATTTGGCAATGAGCCCCCAAAAGTTCTGCATAGTATTTCTTAAACACAAAGCATAAAATAAGAGAAAGCAAAATTACTAAACTGCAACAGATGGGCTAGAGCTTAAGATACTCTAATCATTCAACAGCTGTCAAATGAGCTATACAAAGAAAACTTAAAAGCTGTGCAGAGAAACTTAGAAATGATTAAGCTAATTAGCTTTCCAGCTTCTAAGGAGACTTCACCTTAATCTCTAGTGTGAAAAATTAAGTGAAACTATACATATAAAGTACCAACTGCAATATACAAATATAGCACATCTATGACATGTACACTATTAAGCAAATCAAATACTGTAAAAAAGTACTGCACCTACCCCCCATCTTCACCAATGAAAAAGAAGTACACAACATCACTACGATATCTTACCTTTTCTAACTACAGGGGATGCTGTCATTCCAAAAATCTTTGGCTTGTCATTAGATTTGTGATAGAACTCCTTCACCAGAACAAAACAATCATTGAGATATTTCTTAATCACACATAATAAGAATGAAAATTCAGGTTAAGATGGGTGCAACAACAAAATTGGAAAATAAAAGATATTCACCTTCATTATTTTTGTATAAGGATGATTACCAGTAGCACGATGACATTCATCAATAATCATCAAGCATACTGTTTCTAGGCTCAAGAATGCCTTTCTTAGTGCATCCAAAAAAATCTGGGGTGTCATAACTAGTACCTGTAAGATAAAACAGAGGATATGCATTATTACATGACACTATCAACAATAAATTGAAAATAGAAATTTAAATCTTACACTTTAAGACAAATAACTAACATTTGTAGCAGCTTAAGAAAGAATAATCTTTTATTTCACAACTTATACAAGCAAAATTAATTGTGGCAAACAAAAGCCAAAGTTTTCAAAAAAATTCAATTAATTGATTTCCCATTAAGAATTTCGTAAGCCTAACTCATCTCATAAAACCGGTTTTATAGGAGAGGGTTGTCTATTCCTTATAAACATGCCCAAGGTCTTCTCCACAAGCAATGTGGGATTATTCCTCAATACCCTCCCTTACGTGCAGGCCAGTATTTTTCCTGGTCCTTGTCACAGGGTAAGTAGTGTGGGCTCATTCGTCCTACAGGAGGCTCTGATACCATGAAGAATTTCGTAAACCTAACTCATCTTATAAAACTAGTTGTATAAGAGAGGGTAGTCAATTCCTTATAAACATGCTCAGGTCTTGTCCACAAGCAATGTGGGATTATTCCTCAACATCTCATTAGTAAATACTAACCAAACAATATGGGAAACATTGACTAACTGTTTATGTTAAACGCCAGTGCATATAAAGCATAAAGAAAGAAAATTAAGAAAATAATTAAAATGGTGGAAGCTCAAATTGAGATTTCAACGATAACCTGCCATTAAGAAGTAACCATTAGAACTTCCCGAATAAAAAACATAAAAGTAATATTTCAGTATACAGATAATCACTATTATAAACTGAGCTCTTCAGAAGCAAACTTACATCATGCTCATTAATTTCCTTCTCCCAGCACTTTAAACTCCATTCATCAACCCCCTTGGCTCCATAATACTCTCCCACTTGCAAACTTGTACTTATTTTGATATACTCAAATTGCTGCAGACACAAAACCCACTTTTTTCAATATGTGAATGAATCGATCAGCCAGATTGCACGTGGGTTCCCAAGGAGACATTAGCAATAAAATTCTTTCTTTTCTTTTAACCCAAACGAAAAATATGAAAAGTACTGGAAAGAAAACAATAAAAAGAAAGTAAATTAAAAAAACATGCCTGATTAACAAGATGAACCGTGGGAGCCAAGAAAATAACCAACTTCTTACGGTCACCTGACTTAATAGCTTCAGCTATGTCTTTGATAAGCAAAACGGCAATCATCGTTTTGCCAGCACCTGTATCCAACACTGCGATTGTGTTCCTCCTCTTTGCAACTTCAAACACCTTCAATTGGTACCTACAAACCCACATAAATTCATAAATTCACATCATTAAAATCTAGAAAAACACAACAATCTTTCTTCTTTTTCAGGCAAGTACACAAATCCTTAAAAAATAAATAAATAAATAAATAAAAGGTAGAAACCTTCTGGGTATGTAGTTCTTGGCATTGGGGGAAGAGGGTGACTTTTGAAGAGAAGGATCATCAGGAGGGTTGAGACCCATGTCAGGGCTGGAGTCGTTCATGTAACTGCAACTCCGCTTAAGAGGATTATGGGTCTGAGTCTGCTTCTCCGCGGAATGCATGATGATTATAGTGTACAAACTACAACAACCCAAGAGACTCCCTCAGTCCGTGAGCAGAAATACAAGCAATGAGCGAGTCAAATCACAAAAATACTCTGATCAGAAAGAAGCACAAACACGCAGAGAGTGTGAACCAATTTTCTTGTTTCACTTTATGTAGTACTAAGGATGTTTTTATTGGTGTTCGGTTCGGTCTGGTTTCCTGGTCAAACCTGGTCAATTTCTTTTTCTCGTAGTTACCAAATTTTTTACAAGAAGGGTATTAAAATGACGTGGAGTTTATATTTTATATTCCTAAAATTTTTCTTGATTAATTATTTTAATTATTTCTAATTAATAAGCTTCACGTTATTTTAATATTTATTTTTTTACTAAAAGATTTAGTATCCTTAATATTTCTCAATTATTAATGCTACTTACCGGTTATCACACTCAATCTCACCCTCCTCTCATTTCCGATCTTTGAATTAGTTTTAATTAAAATAAATAACTAAAAAATAAGCATACAAATATGTTTTGTTGGTGTTTGGGCCTGCTCCTATGTCTATTATGTTTTAAATATGAAAAATGTTAGTATGTTTAATAATGCTTTTTAAATAATTATTTACAATTTCTATTAAGAATAATCCTACTTAACCAGTCTATCAGATCCCGGGCTACGAGGCCAACGATAGGCTCATGGCCCGGATAGCAAAATTCTTGAGATTCGCATATCCCTGTAGGACATGAAGAATAGTAGAATACCTGAGGGATCATTCTCGGGAAAGATATTCCCAGAGAGACGTATAGCATATTCAGGTTGAGTCTCAGGATTGAGCTTATCCCGAGACCAAGAGTCATCCATTACACACAAACCTTGGGACAAACACTTCTCGGGATAGTCAAGCATCCCCAGAACAAACACCTCCCGGAATGTTCATGCATTTATTTACGAAAGATTCTAGAGATATTTATCCTATAATCTAAGGAAATCACCATTGGAGTAGGAGTCACAATCTAGGTTCAATTAGAACTCTTTAAAGAATCTAACACAATAGTTATATTTCAAGACTAATTGAAGTAGAATCCAGGTTTAACTCAAACTCTTAGCACTCTTACATCAAGTTGAAGAAGGAGACTTAATCCAAGTCTAACTCCACATTTTAGCCTATAAGAATGCTCCTACAACAAGTATAAACCTCACACTCAAAAAGACTAAATTATTAAGCTTTGTGCATCGTATTTTGATTGGCGTTCGGTCTGGTTTCCTGGTCAATTTATTTTTCTTCTAGTTACCAAATTTTTTGTCAAAAAGGGTATTACTTGGATGTGGAGTTTTTTTATTTATTTATTATTAATTATTTTGATTGTCTCTAGTAAATAAGCTTCACACTCAATGATTGGGTCTCAATCTCAATTATTAATGCTATTTACCCGTGACCACATCCAATCTCACCCACCTCTCATTTGACGGATGTGGCTATACTTATGGGTTTGTTAATTAGTTTATGTCGATGTTCATTTACCTTTGAATTAGTTTTTGTTAAAAAAATGGCAAAATAAAATAAAAGTGTAATATATAACATTTCTTTACTAAAAATGCAAATATTTTTCATCTGTGTTTGGGCTTGTTCATATGTCTATTATGTTTTAACTATGAAAAATGTTAGATATATGGGCTCTTAATAATGTTTTTTAGATAATTCTTTGGGAAAACTTCACTTAAAGACTCCTGAACTACCACGCATTTTGAAAAGACTTTCAAAATTTTAAAAACTCTTAATTTCACCCTCTGAACTTTTAATTTAATGCAATGTACTCCCCTTTACTAAATTTAAAATGTTAAAAAAATGATAAAATAACCTTTATACCCATAACTTTTTTATAAAATTTCAAATTTACCCTTAATTTTCAAATGAAAAAAAAAAAAAAGAAGGAAAAATCGAAGAGTACTTTGGCCTTTTTAGTCATTTTTGTTAGAGGTTAACAGTTGAATTTGATGGAAGGAGTCAATTAAATCAAATTGAAAGTTCAGTGGTTAAATTGTGAGTTTTTGAAATTTATGGACGTCTTATCAAAATGCATAGTAATTCAAGAGTTTAAAGTTAAGTTTTCCCTAAAAACTTGTGTTTGTTGTGTTAGTTGTCAATGTTTGTGCATTTTTGCTAAACAGCAAAAGTTATACTAAAGTGAATTGCCAAACGAGTCCAGCCTTACTTTAAAAAATAAAAAAATAAACTGAGAACAAAGGACCACCCTTCGTTTTTATTGTAAGAGCATATTTGAAATTATTTTTGAGAAATAGAATTTTTAAGTTAAAAAATGATTTTTGGCGAAAGCTTTAATTTCAAGCGTGTACCAAAGGTGCTTTTGTTGGCAAATAATTTTAAGCTTTTGTCAAAAGTGCATTTTTGTCATTTTTGATCTTTTGGACCCAAAAAGCGTTTTCAATTTTTTTACCAAACGGGTATTTTTTTTTCTTCAAACAGAGTTTTTGAGCGTTAAACGTACTTTTAGACCCATCACACGCACACTCGAATAAGCCCTAAGTGTAGTTCAGCCACTCCCTCCCTTTTTTATAAAAAAAAAAAAGAAAAAAAAAAAAAAAAAAGAAGGTACTTTTGTCACGAATTAGTAGTTTGGCTCATCCTAGTGTCACACTTTGACGGTTTATAAAATCAACTTAAAAACGGATTGTATTAGAAGGGGAAATATATTTCTCCCAAAATTTTAATAAACGGAGCTTATAATTAGGGGTGGGTAGATTAACCATTTACTGCCTACTAACTGAGTAACTGCCACCGAACCAACATTAACCGCCTACCACCAGAAGTCAGTCGGTAATCGTAATCGGTTAAGGATTTTTATACCGACGTCGGTTCGGTTAATATGTATAAATATTTTTTTGTCAGTTAACCGAATTAACCGATAATAAATATTTTTTTGGGTAAAGTCCACATACCCCCTCAAACTACCACCAAATTGACAATATTTCCCCAAAAAAAAACTTTCAATTGTGACAATGTGTCCCCCAAACTACCCAGATTAATGGGTTCATTTAAAAAAATTGTTTGGTTCAATAAATTATTTTAGCAAAAAAAAAAAACAAAACAATTTGAGCCCCAAAACAATCAATTTTTGGCCCAATTAAAAAGTCTCGCAGTTAACTGATTAACCAAACGATTTTAACCCGAAATATCCGTTTAACTGAATATTTCGAAATAAATCCTTATCAAAATATAATCAGTGAGTTAATTGTTTTAACCAACAATTTCGATTAACCGAACTGACAATGTGTTACGGGCCTTTCCATATTAGACTTTTTATGTATTAAATTTATATTGTGTTAGCATAAGTCGGCTAACCCTAATCTAGCCGTATTAGGGTTATGATATTATTTCAATAAGAGTCTCATTATGACTCGGCCCTAGTTTATATTTCAATAAGAGTTGCTCACTCAGCCTAACTCTCTTATGTAATATGTAATAAATCATCTATTTAAAGAGGTTATGCTATGAATAAATGCATGAAATGAATCAATCACAAACCTTGTGTTTGAAAGGTCTAGGTTCTTTTAAAATCTAAAGTCTAGGTTCCCTTAAAACCTAATTTATCCCGTTGCGAACTTAAGTTCGTAACAACTTGGTATCATAGCCAATTATGGCTTCACCACCATTTTCCAATATCGATCAAAGGCTTGATCGTTTAGAGGAAAGTTTGGGTTCTGCAATGTCTGAGATGCGGGAGTTCTTCGCCACCATGAACTCAAAATTTGATCGGTTGTTTGGTCCTTCAACATTTTTAACTCCAACAGTGTCACGTTTTGATTAGAAGATTATTATTATTTTTTTTGAACGGAAATTTGAGGATTTCATTGATTAAAAATTACGAGCATAGAGCTCTTACAGAGCAGAGCAAAGACCTCTTACAACATAAAGGATAAAGTTCTGCAAAATCATAGCCACATGCTATAAGGTTACAAAGTCATAGATACAAACAAAAATTCATACAATCAAGTGCTATTTATGACTTCAATTTTCCGCTAACCCATGTATAAATACTGTTAAAGAGCAGATCTGCTCCGTGCATACTAGATCTAAGACATGAGTAGCCAAATTTCCTAACAAAATTTATTTAAACCTGCCGTGAGAGATAACCTCTCACACCAAACTATCCAGGACGTGAGAAATAACCCCTCAAACCTAATTATTCCTCGTTGCTCATGAGGTCAGATCTAGAGAGAAGAAACATCTTATTCAAAACAAAAAACACAAACAAATAACCAGCAAGCAGCAGTCGGGAAGGAGATGAACGGCACAACACGGTGGAAGGTGGACAGATGCATAGCGGGGAGACCGAAGTTACTAATCTAGTCAGAGAACACCTACAAACATAAAAAATAAAAATAAATAAATAAAATCTAGAAGGGGGGATGGGTAGGAGTGGGGAGTAGAAAGCGGAAGGGGAGAGTGAGTAGATCTCTCAAAATTGTTTTCTGAGGAGAAAGGCCGAGAGACGGCTTATAGGGTTTTTCGATCGGGAGCAATGTTGTAGTGTTATTATGGAAAGCAATGAAAGTAGAAGGCTGCCAAAGTTTCTTGAGGATACTTGTGATTTTTTGAAAGAATCACGTGACTTGCCACAGAAGAAAAATGCTCTCAAGGAAGAAAATAAATCTCTTAAACTTAATATTGAGAACCTCAATATTCGATATCAAGAGGGACTCAAATGCATGTTCCCATGGGTTAGTATGGATCACACCATTCTCATGGCCCCACCATTCTCATGGCCCCACCATCCTATCAATTTTCAATCCCAATGCCAATGCCTCCAAAACTAGTTTCAGTGCATCCATCTATGAAGTCATACTCAATTGAATTGCTGAAGGGCCTCGCATCTCAAATTGACAAAACTAAGAGATGAGCATGCCACACTAATGAAAGTAATTAATGAGGAATCTATGGAAGAAAAGATGCTAATCGACAATGACGTCTGATTTTATTTCTTGCGTTTTAGATTTCGTCCTTGAGGACAATGACGTTTTCAAGTGGGAAGGAACGTTACGGGCATTTCCATATTAGACTTTTTTGTATTAAATTTATATTATGCTAGCATAAGTCGACTAACCATAGCTGTATTAGGATTATGATATTATTTCAATAAGAGTTTCATAATGACTCAGCCCTAGTTTATATTTCAATAAAAATTGCTAACTCAGCCCTAGCTCTTTTATGTAATATGTAATGAATCCTCTATTTAAAGAGATTATGCTATGAATAAATGCATGAAAGGAATTAACTCCAAACCTTGTGTTTGAAAGGTTTAAGTTTCCTTAAAATCTAATTTATCCTCTTGCGAACTTAGGTTCGTAACAAAATGGCTCTATCAAACCGATACCACTCCTACTTATAAGTAGATTTGATATTTTTCACTTTTATCAATCTTGATTGTTTTTTTTTTTTTTTTTTGGATAAATATATTATAAGTCTCTGAGTCAACCCGCCAAAATTAAAAAAATCCCTAAGTTTTTTTTTTTTTTTTTTTTTTTTTAAACTCTCTGGGTCAATTGAAATGCCACAAAATCCCTACCGTTAGATTGTTTTCAAAATAGTTAGCAGCCGTTAGTCTCATTGAAACTGTGCGTTTCACCTCACTTTAAAATATTAATTTTTTTTATTATTAATTTAAATTAAAAAAAAGCCTGTTGTGCAAAGTTGCTTCCCATCGTAGATTTTGGAGGTATGGGAAGAAGCATCTTTTTCTTCTGTAAGCAGCTTGAAGAATTACTTGGCAAGGCCTGCTATGTTTAGCAGGGGTAAGTAATAGCTATGTTTGGCAAGGGACCGGGCCGGCACTGTAGCTGGAATGGCACTGTTCCAGCTACAGTGCCATCTGACGTGAACAGTGCCAAAAATTGACTTTGAATTTTTTTTTTTTTTTAAAGGAAAATATTAAAAAAAAAAAAAAGAAAAAAGAAAAAAGGAGGAGAACGATGGGGTGGTTCTGGGCACCCCTTGGCCAAAATGGGGTGGCCAGACCACCCCATTTTTGGCCAAGGGGGTGGCTGGAGCCACCCCAGGCCGATCTGGGGGTGGTTCGGCCACACCCTTGGCCAAAAAAAAAAAAAAAAATAGGGACCGGGTGCATTTGGGGGTGGCCGGACCACCCCCAAGGGGCTGGGGTGGTTTCGGCCACCCCACACCGGCTGTATGGGGTGGCCGAAACTACCCCAGCCCCTTGGGGGTGGTCCGGCCACCCCCAAATGCACCCGTTCCCTTTTTTTTTTTTTTTTTTTTGGCCAAGAGGGTGGCCGGACCACCCCCTTGGCCATGGAGGTGGTCGAACCACCCCCAGATCGGCCTGGGGTGGTTGAACCACCCCCAGCGTTCTCCTGCTTTTTTCTTCTTTTTTTTTTAATATTTTCCTTTAAAAAAAAAAAAATTTCAAAGTCAATTTTTGGCACTGTTCACGTCAGATGGCACTGTAGCTGGAACAGTGCCGGCCCGGTCCCTTGCCAAACATAGCTAATGAGTCCCACAGCTGAAATCGAGGACAAGAAAGCCGTGGTGACAACTATGTCACAGGTTTTTCAATCAGGTCATGGGATGACACGACGACAATGAGTTTTTGGTTTTTGTATATTGTTTCTTGCAGCTTGTGGTTGAGTCTATTGAGCCTATGAGGCTTTGACAGTAAACGAGTCGAGTTGAACCGAGTTGAGTTTTGGCTATTTGAATACTCAGCTTTGTAATGACCATATATAATTTTTTTTTACTATAGTAATGCTTAATTTTCTTCTTTGATTTTGATCGTGATCGACCAATTAATTTTTCGATAATTTTATGTGAGTTCCTCTTATTGGATTGACTTTTAAATTAGATAAATTTTTTAAAAGACTGTTAATAAATAAACTATTATCCTGATTATCATTGCCTTTCCTATTCATTATAGCCAGTAATTCCATAGAATTTAAAACAGATTTAACCTCTACTAAGGAGATGGTATTTCTAACGTACAACATTGGATTAACAAATTTTGCATTATCTATTCTTAAAAAAAAAAAAGACACTAACTCAGATACTAATTTGTTGCGAAAAATTAATATTTTGGATCATAAATAACCAGAATAAAATAAGCCAATTACACATATCATCAAGATGTAAATAGTTTGATTTAACTAGCCTATATTTATAGGAGGAGACTTTATGAGGAGAAATTCCAACATTAAAAGATGAATTACAACAAAACTATTTAAAACCCAAAGCTTGACAAAAGAGAAAACAAAATAGGAAACCTTCTCTCTCTGGTGGCAACAAAGCCTTCAACAAATTTATTCATTAAAACAAAAAACAAAAAAAAAAACAAAATAAGCTTCAACAAATTCTCCTTCTCTTATCTTCTTCCAGTACCCCACAGCAAAAGGTGTTTTTCTCTCATTTTGATTTTCCTTTTCTTTTACATGAGAAACTCGCCAAATGCTGTTACCATAAATATTCTTAATTTGTATTCTAGCGTACATTTTGCATACATTTTTGTTGAGTTAGCATATTTTATCCACTATTAATTAAAAAAAAAAAAAACCAATAATTAATAATGCATGCCAACTTAGTAAAAATGCACGTTAGAATATAAAGAAATATTTTTCTATATTTTAGAAACATTAAACCTGACTAAGGCGAATAATGATAAAAAGTTATTTTTGTGTCACTTTAAAAATAATATGACTTTTAAAATTACTATTAAACTTATAATTAATTATTATTAAATTTTAATCAAATAAAAAGTCACATTTAACATGTTTAACATGTTTACTAAGGGTTTGTTTGAAATTGTGTTTGAGGGGCCTAAAAGTGTTTTCATCCAAAAAGCTTAAAAATTGCCAAAACATACTTTTGGTAAACTTAAAAATGAAGTTTTTGCTCAAAAGCACTTTTGACTTAAAAACTCTATTTAAGTTAATAGAGTTTTCTTAAAAAAATATTATTACTTTTATATCAAATCACTCACTTTTTATATCTAATCATTTACTTTTCATTACTATTCAAATAAAAAAATCACTACAAAACAAAATTTTTTACTTCCCAATACCACTTTTTCATTTTTCCATACCAATTATTATTATTATTATTATTTTTTTATTCATGAACAGTATCCTAGAAAAATGAACAGTACTAAGGTGTTTAACAAACGCCCCTTAAAAATGAAGTTTTTGCTCAAAAACACTTTTTACTTAAAGATTCTATTTAAGTTAATAGAGCTTAAACTTACCATCAAAATCACGTCATCCCTCACGTCAAAGAATAATAGAATTGAAACGTGATTTTTTTATATAAATCACCTCTCACACACTGCATTTTCACGCCAACATCTGACAGTCAAGGTTCACCATATCCGCCACACAAATGGCTGTAGCGAGTAAAATCCCAGAGGTGGTGCTGAGCTCCTCCTCCGGCAGCAAGGGCATGCCGGTGATTGGCTTTGGCACGGCCGCAGATTCCAACGACGGCGCCACCCTCAAATCGGCGGTCCTGGAGGCAATCAAGCTGGGTTACAGGCACTTCGACACTGCCTCTGCATATGGGTCTGAGCAGGCTTTGGGAGAAGCTATTGCCCAAGCACTCACACTCGGCCTTGTCAGCTCCCGGGAGGAGCTTTTCATTACTTCCAAGCTGTGGCCTAGTGAGGCTCATCCTGATCTTGTTCTTCCAGCTCTACAGAAATCAGTTCGGTGAGTGATCTTGATTGTAAAATTATACTTGCCATGCTCATAGATTAAATTCTTTTTAGGTAATTTATGGTTGATTATCTTTAAGATAAATTGTAAACAAACTCATTATACAATGCCTGCACCAAAGAATGGCTGCTGCTTGAGCGCTCTTCAGGGGACGCTTGAGCGGTGCGTGTAGGCCGTCCTACATCATTAAATGAAGCCAACTTCATTTGGGGTTCTTCTTACATTCATCCAATGGATCACTTAATAGTTTCCGTTAATAAGTCTTGCTAATGAGTAGAGAGTGGTTTGCCAAACAGAGCCCTAATTGCTGACATTTTAGGGCATGCTAATAAAGAGGATGGATTTGAATTGTGGGTGATTTAGAGGCCATCACAAGCTTGACAATGAATCTCCCTTTTAATGCTTTTGTATTTGTCATGGCAATTTGAGTGCTATTCTTCAATCTTCCACTCCTTGCCACCATCAGCTTCAGATGAGTATTCTTCAATCGTCCACTCCTTTCACTTGGGTCTTCCATCCTATAGCATGGCCCCTAGATTCAGTTGGCAATGAATGAGAATTAAAGTTTTGTTGATCAGGACTTGTAAACGTAAACTTTTGAAACAAGCAGTACTTTAGTGGTTTACCAGCTATTATGATTTATGGAAAATCAACTAATTCAAGCAAATAATGTTGGAGTTGACCAATTTGTGCAGGACTCTTCAGTTGGAATACATAGACCTGTATTTGATCCACTGGCCCATCACTGTGAAGCCTGGAAAGGGGGGATGGCCTTTTGCTGAAGAGGACATGATGCCCATGGATTTCAAGTCTGTGTGGGCAGCCATGGAGGAGTGCCAGAGACTTGGCCTTGCCAAGTTCATTGGAGTCAGCAACTTCTCTTGCAAGAAGCTTCAAAATCTGCTCTCCTCCTCCACTATTCCTCCTGCAGTGAATCAAGTGAGTCCAGTGCAGCAGCTTCAACTTTTCATTTTGACAAACGATATATTATTATTAAAAAATATGATTATTATTTGTGTAGGTGGAGATGAGCCCTGTTTGGCAACAGAAGAAACTAATAGATTTTTGCAAGGCAAATGGAATTGTTGTCACTGCTTTCTCTCCATTGGGAGCAAAAGGGACTAGTTGGGGCACCAACCATGTTATGGAGAATGAAGTTCTCATGGAGATTGCAAAAGCAAGGGGGAAGACTGTTGCTCAGGTTTGTCTTAGATGGATATATGAGCAAGGGGTGACTCCTGTGATGAAGAGCTACAACAAGGAGAGGTTGAAGGAGAATCTGCAGATCTTTGACTGGGAACTATCAGAGGATGACAGTAAGAAGATCAGTGAAATCAAGCAGCACCGGATGATGCTCAAGGAGGAACTTATTTCAGCTCGTGGACCCTACAAGTCCATTGAAGAGCTTTGGGATGGAGAGCTCTGAACTTTAACCTTTAAGAGAGTTTACTGCTTGCATGTAAAATAGGTTGATTTTTATTTTTACAAGTTTTTATTGATCTAAAGGTTGATTTTCACTGTCACATTATTGTAATTGTATGACAGTCGTATGAGAGTGTACTAAATAGCATTATTCTTATAAAATATTTGTGAGATAAAAATACAGGATGTAGAATTTCTCTTTCGGAATATGTTACTATTGCACCACTGACGAAAGGCACCGAGACATCCAGTTGTTAGGTTTGTGTTTCATTATTCTTGCAATTGGAAAATTTTTGGTCTTCATCATTTACAACAGCCGTTTGCATCCATTTTCAGAAATTTGAAACGAAATCTATTCGAGCCCTAGCCCCATTGGTTTATAGCTTCGATTTTCTGTGATTCTTTATTCTGTTTCTATATGTGGATTTTGGCAGGAAATGCTAGTTTAGAGAGACCCATTTGGGATTGGGTTTGATGTTGAAAGGGGTATTCATCAAAGTGGACCTGTAGTGTTTTTTTCACTGTTTGTGGGACTGTTTCAAAGCTTAATCCCCTGTGGGATTTTGTTGATGTTTGAAGGTTTTGTGCAGTAGTGATCAGGAAAGGAAGTTGAATGGGTTCAGAACTGAAAAGCAATTGGACCAACTCCCTGTAATATACTTTGGCAAGATCTATGAAACGAGCCTGGTTGTGTATGTTAAGAAGAGAATTTGTAGCTTAAGTATCACCAAAACATGAGTGCTTCAAACTCAAAATTTTTACCCAGGCAGGCTTTTGGGTACTGAAAGGTGAAATTATTAAATTTATGTTGCCAAAGGCTGAAAATGGTCTGCAATATTTCACACAAAAATTATGCAAACTAGCTGGAAACTTTTGTGAAGACTTCCTCCTATTTTTATGGATGACTGAAGAACTAAGTGCTTCGGAACTAAACAGCATGATCTGCTTTGGGCATACACATAAAGTTATGATCTATCTAAAAATCCACTTATCCTACCTATTTAATCTGACATTTCTTTCTGCTTTACTAACAATTCAAATCAAAATTATGAACAAATGGCTGGATTATCTTCCCACGTATTTGTACTGTCCTGATTCTCATTCATTATAACTCTTCTTTATAATGTAAAGTTTCAAAGCTGTTCATATTGCAGCTGATATATGGTATGACATTTCCTGTCTTACTTTGCATAATTAATGTCTAGTGCCACTGATAAGTAACCTGTTTGTATCTTTCTATAAAGAATACTTGCTTGTACTAGAAGATAGGTCTTCTCTAAGGGATAGATGTTGTTTGCTCTTCTTTATCCTTCTTGTTCTGCTGAAGTTTCTTTATTCACTTGTGTTCTCCTGTTTTTATGTTTTAGGATTTCCTGTAGCAGAAATATTTTACATTGGCTCCTTCAGGCTTGAGTGCCATCTGTGCTAATTCTGGTGATTTGAGTCTCTCTTTCATGTTTGTTGTTTATGCACCAAATAGCCCCTTGCTTCTTCAAGTTTAAGGGCAAGGAAGCAATGGGTATCATTGAAGAGTGCTAAATTGAGACTTTGCCACTAATAACCTTTGCACTGTGCCATGAACAAAAAAGTTCCTTGCACAACTCTGTTATTGGACTTAATATGATCTGTTGTTTGGTTTTTGTTGGGAAAACATTTTGTTTAGGAATTAAACTTGCCTTTCTAGGTAATGCTCAGGAAGCATGGACTTGGTATTTGGTGCCTTAAGCTATCTATGCAATTTCTTTATTATGAAGCAAAGCAAAATGATGAGTTGCTTATATCTGAATATGATGTAGAACACCATAACATTTTGGTCTTCAAAGTTCTCTGATTGCTTTGCTCACCCAGCTTAAGTTACTGCTTTCTTTTCATTGAGGCAGTGACATTCTTATTTTTTTGCTTGGAACAAAACTTTGGATGGAAATGAAGTGGAAAAAATATTCTGTGATAAGATCCTTTCTTTTTTTTGAACCTAGCTGCTGAAGACCGCTTGAACAGAAGCAATACAGTCTAGGCTGCTCTGCTTGAGTGGAGCACACTGGGTTGCTTCAGCTCGAATGGGGCATTCTGCCTGCTCCATGTGATGCCACCACTCGAGTGTCCATTGAGCGGTGCACGCTGTCTGCACCAAAGAATGGCTGCTGCTTGAGCGCTCTTCAGGGGACGCTTGAGCTGTAGGTGTAGGCCGTCCAACATCATTAAATGAAGCCAATTTCATTTGGGGTTCTTCTTACAATCATCTAATGGATCAGTTAATAGTTTCCGTTAACTAGTCTTGCTAATGAGTGGAGAGTGGTTTGCCAAACTGAGCCCAAATTGCTGACATTTTAGGGCATGCTAATAAAGAGGATGGATTTGGATTTTAGGATCAGAAAGCAAGAAACTTTTATTTAGGGTGATTGAGAGGCCATCACAAGCTTGACAATGAATCTCCCCTTTAATGCTTTTGTATTTTCATGGCAATTTGAGAGCTATTCTTGAACATATTTCATGCCAAGGTTAGGAATTAGGAACATTTGTTTTATGGTCAAAATTGTGATATGGAATTCTTATGTTGATGTCTTTCTTAATTCTCTCAATGTCTGCATATTTTTAATTTCGAATGAATATAGGGAGCATGCACAACTCAGTAAGTTTATTTGGTATTTATTCTTAGCATGATTAGGAGTTTGCCCACAATTAGACCATGTGATTTATTCATAATCTGTTATTCTATTAATATTTCACACTATACGAGCATGGTGCAGCACAAAATTCCTTCTTTGCTTTTTCATTTTTGCTTCCCATATCTTTGGCAAATGGCAGGTGGAGTGAAACAGGGGAGAGGACATGTTGGCTGAGCCCTTTCCCAATTTTATGAGATATAAACCAAAATTATGGTGAATCTGTTAAAAGAATTCTATATGTGATTCTCAATATATTATGCCTAGATATATATGTTTACAACTTTGAAGATTGAATATGTTCAAAATCTCTAGCATTCTATCTGTGATTCTGGAAGTTCACTAATTTGGTAGATCCCATTTTTATGTTAAAGTAAAAAGTTATGTTTGCACCTGTAAGTTTAATGTGTGGAACATGTGGTTTTTAGTCTCCTCTCATTGTTAGTTTTTTTTACCTAAAAAATGTCTCTTCCCCTGCATTGCTCAGCTTGAACAGCAATTGGACCAACTCCCTATTACAGACTTTGGCAAGATCCATGAATCCAGACATGGATGACTATGAAGGACTCAGGTTTGGATTGTGCATCGTAGCCTGCCAAGCTCATAGAGGACAGTAATATGCTTTTCTACTTTTCAATATGTTGTGTTGGGAAGCAGAGAGTAGGCATTTAATCCGCCCACCAAAGTGATAGATTTTTGACACATCAAATACAATGATGAAATTATATCTTTAATTTAAATCAATCCCATAAACTTTTTTCATTTTTTTCTAACTCAATCCCAACCTCCTACAATCGAATCCCCACTCACCTCTGAGCCTTCAACATTGGAGTCTCTAAAACCAACCGAGATGATGGCTCCAGTGGTTTTATTAATAGTTATTTTGCCTATAAGGTGTTTTGTTAAGAGAAGAAAAATTATTTAGTGTGAAGTGTTATATTATATTTTGACGTTTCAAACTGAGGTGTTTACTTTTTATTGAAGGATGCAAAACACCTAATTTAACACCACAACGTTATTAACTTATTCTATAGATTTTTTTCCCTCCACCCACCCTACCAGTGCCACCATTGACCCCTTCTCCATCTGCTACACCCTCCCCCCATTGCGCGTGAATCCCACGCATTTGTTGTTGGCCTCATGCGCCGCCCAAATGATTGATGGACTTCTGGCTTTCATGGACTTTTGGATTCTAGGACCAATTTACTAGTAGAACATATATGGTGATTCCCAATGAGTATCTCAATCGGCTGTGAACCACACCTCATAAAACGGAAGTCACTAGTTCGAATCTTCCCTCTCCCTTCCCTTATGTGGACATGTCAAAAAGAACATATATGGTGAACTCTTATTATGTTAATTAATGGCTCATTTTAATTTTTTTTTATTATTATTATTTTTTACCATGTTCAAGGTGAGTTGGGTTATTTTGTACACGTGGCAAAAGTCTGTGATTATTGTACCAAATCATTTACGGTCGTAGGAGCATTCTCCCATTTTATTTTTTATTTTGCCTCCCAAATCTACCGCCCTCCACCATGCATCCTACCAATGCCACCATTGAGTGGGTCAATGGTGGCATTGGTAGGATGCGTGGATTGATCAGAGTTGGGGTGGCCAAACCACCCGGTTTAGACTGGGGTGGTTCAGCCACCCCCAAGGGCCAAACCTTGGGGGTGGCCGAACCACCCCCAGGCCAAACGTGGTGGCCGGCCACCTCCTATGGGGTGGGTCGGCCACCCCAACTCTGATATATATATATATATATATATATATATATAGTTTTTTTTGTTTTTTTATTTTTAATCTGGTGTGGCACCCAAAAACACAAGTACCACGTCACGTGTTGCCTTGAAACCATAGGCACCAGTCTACGTGTAAGGGTGATGTGGTGCTCTGTCAAGAAACTAACTAAATCTTAAGGAACGTACCAGGTTTATTTGCTTACCATAGGTACCATTTTGTGACATTTTTGAAAACCAACGTGACTATTTGATTATGACGCAAAGCACATGTACTAAAAATGCATTTAACCCTTATTATTATGTTATAATGCATTGACACACTTTATGTTAATCGGTTCAACTAACTCCACCAAGGATGTCATGGTTTCCACATCTGTTTAATTTCTCCAATAAAAAGCATATGTGACTATTTGATTCTGATGCAAAGCACATGTACTAAAAATGCATTTAACCCTTATTATTATGTTATAATGCATTGACAGACTTTATGTTAATCGGTTCAACTAACTCCACCAAGGATGTCATGGTTTCCACATCTGTTTAATTTCTCCAATAAAAAGCATATCAGTGAAACCAAACAAAGAAATGTTATAATTCTCAAAAAAAAAAAATCATGTTTTATAATCCTATCTAATTTATTATTTTGAAAACTAATTTGGTCACAAGGGTAAATTTAGAATTTTATAAACAATTCAGGGGTATAACGGTCATTTAATTATGTTTAACGTCCATTTAGAGATGAAAATTGATGGAGGGAAGTACATTGCATCAAATTGAAAGTTCAAAAATAAAATTGAAAATTTTTAAAATTTAAGGGGTCCTCTGAAAACACATAATAATTCAAGGATCCTAAGAAAAATTTCGTCTAATTTAAATGAGTAAGCAACTAATTTTGACAAAGAGAGCCTCTTTCTGTCATATGAACATTCCAACGAGTTACACATGTACTTCATGAGTACATTTATTTAACTATAAAACCAATTTTAATGAAACAAAATTATGCATTAAATATTGGGAAATGTATATATATATTTTTAAAAATGAGGGTTTTTTTTTTCTTTTTCAAATTAAATATATTATCGTGAACCATTCGCGAGTTAAATACATGCCAATCAAGTTCCCATCTCTTAATACATCTACATCGTTCCTGCAATCCACCAAGAAATAATATTCATAGCGAGATAGTGAACACACGATATTAAGTGTTTAAGTGACAAAAATATATATATATATATATATAAAGCAAACAAACAGAGAGCCAAACGCTCTCTTCTCTCTCCTCTAGAATCCCCAAACCCTAATTCCGCAGCCATGGAGGAGGGAGACGCTGTCTTCCTCCTCCCCCCTTTTTCTCTCTTTTTCCACTCTCCTTACTCCCCCTCCCCTTCTTGCCTCTTCAGAGGCCAAAACTGTCTCTTTAGAGACCCTATCTGTCTCCTCGGAGGCCTTATCTCTGTCCAAAAATTGTAACGGCCCATCCTCCACCACAAAACCTCCAACCACCCCCATCACTAGAAGCTCCAAGTCTGGATTTCGCAAAATTTTTGAAAGCTTTGGATATGTTTTTTTTCAAAATTTATTCTCTTGTTTTCAGGAAATCTTGGGTTCACACGAGCCATCCCACGGGGTTCCAGACCATCTCCACCATCGTCTTCCACCAGCGATCCACCCATCCGACCACCATGCGTCGATGCGTGTTCAACACGCGCCTGCGAGTAGATCTTACTCGCGGGCGCGTGTCCCTCACGCGCCGCTCCACCTCCATCAACCTCAATCGCCGATCTTCTGGTCTCCTTTCCGGCTCGGTGGCCTGTGCGTCTCCGACTACTCCACTGTTGCTGGTTTTTGGACATTTTTATTTGCTTTTTAGCTTGCCTTTGTTTTCTGTAATGTTGTTGTTATTTTCTGTAACATGTTTGTGTTACTTTCTGACAAACTCGATCTGGTTAGATTTAAGACTCTTTGTAAGTGAAGTGGTTTTTTTTATTTTCTTTTTGGTTTCCACTTTTTTCCACAGTTACTGTGCATCTAAATCTCCATGGCTTTTTTGAAAGTCTGTTTAGATGCTTCATAGGAGTATTCGTATTCCTGATGGTTGTATCCATCAGATTGCGCCGCGGCAAGGGTTCTCTAGGGCTGCATTCGCAGATGCCTTCTATCTTCATCTACTATAAGGAGTTTGTAGTCTGTTTAGATTGGGTTTATATGTGTCTGTCCTGTAACTTTTTTATGCTTTAATGAATTTCGGTTTGTTACCCAAAAAAAAAAAAAAAAAAAAAAAGTGTTTTAAGTGACATTTCAAACTACAAGCCAAATTGGCCAATAATAAATGAATAAAGCACACAAAAAATAAAATCTCATCCATCCACCCACAAAACAATTTTATTTTTTTAAAGAAAAAAATAAAATCTCATAGTTTTATATAAGGGTAATTACTTTTTTCTCTCATGAACTACTACACTTTGTTAATATGCCCCACGAACTACCACGCTCACCACCCGACTACATCAAACTACCATCTACTTACCAAAAACCCCATTCCGTCAGTCAATTTAGTCCCAATATTCAAATTCCGTCAAAATACATGATGGATTTCATTGGGGTATCACGTCATCACCAATAGAATGATGATACATGCCATTCTTAGTTAAAAATAAATAAATATATTAAAACTATAAATATATGAACTAAAAAAAGCTTATAAATTATTTTAAAAAAAAATAGAAAAAAAAAGAGGGGTGGCTGCCTTTTTAGTTATTCATCCCTAGCTCCTTCTTCTTCTTTCTTTCTTTTTTATTTTTTTATTTTATTTTTATTTTAAGTTTTCAATTTTTTATATATTTATGTATGGCTATTCTGAGCATGACAGAAACTAAAAAAATGCAGAAAATACTTGAAAGATCAATTTTAGCTTCGTCAGAATCTTGCCCTCATTAATATATATATAGTGGGAAATAATTTGGAAATGATATTTCTCTTCACTTTTATCATTTCAATTTCTACAAAACATATTTGAGATTTATCCTCCACGTGGCTACGCCAGAGTTGATCGTAAATGCCTTAATTTGGCTCAAGTACTTCGTCTTGGTCAACGTCAACATTGTGCATTGAAGGAAAGTGGATAGGAAAAGATTGGCCTAGAACTACTGAGGGAAAGTGGATGGTAATTGCATCATATTGCATATTGCAGGCTTCCTTTTGCTTTTACTCGAAAAACTGATCAAATATTCAGGACACAGCCGACTCCTTTTAACTCACAAGAGGCTTCTTTTTCAGTCAAGTTTACAGCAAGCACCTCCATATCCATGGCTGCTCAAATATGTTGGAATCACGACGTCTTCTTAAGTTTTAGAGGTAAAGACACTCGCAAAACTTTTACCGATCACCTCTACACCGCCTTGGTGAATGTTGGAATTCACACTTTCCGAGATGATGATGAGCTTCCTAGAGGGGAGCATATCTCTACCGAATTGCTCAAAGCTATTCAAGGATCAAAGGTTTCTATTGTGGTTTTTTCAAAAGGATATGCTTTTTCTAGTTCGTGTCTTGATGAGCTTGTAGAAATCATACGTTGTAAGAATTCTATAGGCCAAACTCTTCTTCCCATATTTTATGACGTGAACCCATCCGATGTGCAAAAACAAACCGGAACTTTTGCCGAAGCATTTGTTGAGCATGAAGACCGGTTTCAAGCAGAGATGGAGAGGGTGCACAAGTGGAGAGCAGCTCTTACAAAAGCTGCAAATTATTCCGGTTGGGATATCCAAAACGTTGCAAACGGGTATTATATATGTTGCTGAATGTCTCTTGTGCTTTTTGATGCATCATTATTATTACTATTTTACTTTTTGTCAACAAACAACACAAAATACCCCCTCAAAATGCAAAATACTTTTTAAAAATCTATCTCCTTCTCTTGTTGTAGGAATATTTTGACAAATTAACAGTGGTACCATTTAAGTTATTATTTTTTAAAAAAAAAATTAGGGTGGCCACACAGTTAAATAAAAATAAATTGTATATATAATATAATCATATATAGAAAGGTAATTCTTAGTTGCATTACTTCATTGATGGTTTTTCGTTCCATGCCCATTATACCGGCAGAGTACATAATGATTTTATAGTAATGCTTTCCATGAGTTATGTTTGGTACACGAAATGACGAAATAACTATTTCTCTCAAATTTCAGTTCTTAGTAAATACTATTTATTTATTTATTTAATGAAATAGTTATTTCGCCTGTCAAACATAGTCTAAATGACTTTGTCATCCAAATGGAAAAAAAAATGACAAAAATTGTTTCCTTGCATGTCATTTGGTAGGATATATAAGAAATTGCATATAAATATATTTAATGGCATTCTTAATAAATTTGATATATATTACTTTATTGTTTACCACGAAAATTAGTCTCAAATGACTGAAATAATAATATCCTTTTGACACATATGACTCATATAATTTTCTTCATTTTCTTTACTTGTGCTCATGTTGTTCTTTTGTTTTCTTTTAAATTATATTTATCAGGTACGAATCAAGGTTCATCGAGAAAATTGTTGATGAAGTTTTGAGTAAAGTGAACAATGCTTGCTTGGATATTGCCAAGCATCCAATAAGTATAGATTATCGTATTGAAAAGATGAAAGCTTTACTAAATCTTGGAAAAAGTGATGTTTACATTGTAGGCATCTATGGCATGGGTGGAATCGGTAAAACAACCTTAGCTAAAGCTGTTTATAACCAAATATATAATGGATTTGAAGGAAGCAGTTGTCTTTTAAACATTAATGAAATTTCAAAACAACCCAATGGTTTAGTTCATTTACAAGAACAACTTCTTTAAGAAGTCTTAAAATCCAAGAACTTGAAGATTGCCAATGTTGATAGAGGAATCAATTTGATTAAGGAAAGGTTTCGTTGTAAAAGAGTTCTTGTTATTCTTGATGATGTGGATAACTTGAAACAACTCAATTCATTAGCTGGAAGCTCTGAATGGTTTGGTCCAGGAAGTAGAGTCATTTTAACAACTCGAGATGAACATTTGCTGACTGAGCTTGGAGTATATGAAAAATATAAGGTCAAGGAATTGAATCATGAGGAATCTCTTCAACTTTTTAGTTGGCATGCCTTTAGGATGACTCATCCAAAAGAAGATTACCAAGAGCTTTCAATTGGTGTAGTTAATTATGTGAGAGGGCTTCCATTAGCTCTTGAAATTTTGGGTTCCTATCTATCTGGAAGAAGCACTATAGAATGGAAAAATGCATTAGAAAAACTACAAAAATATCCTCACCACCGTATTTAGAAAATACTTAGAATGAGCTTTGATTCACTAGATGATAATATTGTGAAGGACACATTCCTTGATATTGCGTGTTTCTTTGTTGGTATGGACAAAGATTATGCCATCAAAATATTTGATGGTTGTGGTTTCTTTCCTGAAATTGGTATTAATATTCTCATTCAGAGGTCTCTTGTCACAATCATTAGCAATGGGTTGTGGATGCATGATCTAATTCGAGATATGGGAAGGGAGATTGTTCGTGAAAGATCATCCAACGATCTAGGAAAACGTAGTAGATTGTGGTGTCATGAGGATGTCTTACACGTGCTTAACAAACAAATGGTAAGAAGCATAATTAATCATTCATATATAAACACTTGAATACACAGACACATAATATCCTTGTTATATAGTTATTCATGAGTTTTGTCATGTTTTTTTTACTAATTAAGCATGCATCATTCCTTGAATAGTTTATCCACATAACACATAATAACGGTATGATCTTAAATAAATATATAAAAAATTCTAAATCATGTCAACAACGGATATAGTAAAAAGGCATGCAAATCACATTATTAGCACTTATAATCATGTCTGCATCACATTAATGTGTGGAACTAATCCTATTGTCTATTTCTCCAGGGATCAGAAGCAGTTGAGGGTCTCATTCTAAATCCATCTAAACTTGAAGATGTACATATTAAAATTGAAGCATTTGCAAAGATGAAAAATTTGAGATTGCTCCAAATCAATGGTGCAAATCTCACAAGATGCTATGGACATCTTTTTGAAGGGTTAAGATGGCTTTGTTGGCATAGGTGTCCTTTAAAATTTCTCCCATCAAATTTTCATTTAGAGAACCTTGTTATCTTTGACATGCAAGATAGTAATATCAAACAAGTCTGGAAGGAGATCAAAGTATAATATTAAATCTTACATTTCCTTTTATTTCTTCATTTTTGTTAAATTTATAAGTCAAGACTTTCTTTCTTCTCTTTTAATGATTTTGTTTTGACAGATACTCAACAGGTTGAAAGTCCTTAATCTAAAAAATTCCAAATTTCTCACCAAGACTCCAAACTTCTTACAATTCCCAATTCTGGAGATACTGATACTTGAAGGTTGCACAAGTTTAGTTGAGCTTCATGAGTCCATTGGAAATCTAAAAAGGCTTGTTTTGCTGAATTTAGAAGGATGCCATAACTTAAGGAATCTTTCGAGAAGTACTTCTAACTTAAAATCTCTTCAAATTCTTAACTTGTCTGGCTGCTTAAAACTTGATAAGCTACCAGAGCAATTGAAGAATATGATAGCTCTAACGAAATTGGAACTGCTATTATGCAACTCCCTGCATCCATCGGTCTTTTGAAGAATCTCGAAACTGTGTCATTATCAGGATGTGAAGGACAATCTTCAAAATCTTGGTTATCGCGTTTCTCATCGTGGATATCACCAAAAAGCTTCATTCCCACACATTTCCTCCCAGCTTCCATTTCTGGACTATGCTCTTTAAGAAGGCTAGATCTCTACGACTGCAATCTGTCTGAAGATGGGTTTCCAATTGATCTTGGGTGTTTGTCTTCACTCGAGGAATTGGATATAGGAAGAAACAATTTCCTTAATCTACCTCATTGCATCGGCCGCCTTCCTAAGTTAACTACATTGATGTTAAGTGAGTGCGCGAGTCTTCAATCAATTTTAGAACTCCCCGCAAGTTTATGGATTTTAGATGCAAGTGGCTGCACATCAATAGAAACACTCCCAAATCTGTCCAACCTGAAAAGTTCGCCTCATCTTTACTTAACATACTGTCAGAAATCGGTTGAGATTCAGAAATTGGTTGAGATTCAGAAATTGGAGAGTTTGGAAATTACAGCAATAATTCACCTGACACATTACCACAATCAAATTACAGAAATTGGAGAGTTTGGATATAATTTGAGGAGTCGTTTTCCTTCGCAGGTTTCTCTCTCTCTCTCTCTCTCTCTCTCTCTCTCTCTCTCTCTCACTGTATTTGTGTGCGCACGTGTGCAGTTTTTATGTTCTGAACAATTTTTTATTTATTTATTTATTTTTTTGAAATAGTTCCTGTCCAAGCGTGACAAGGATCAAGGCATTTTCCTCCTCCCTGGTTTTGAGCTTCCAAATCTTCGCTTGTGCCCTGAAAGGCACAAGCGAAAGGCACCGAGACACCGACAGAACTATCTCGACGGAAGGCACCGAGACATCAAGTTGTTCGTGTTAGTGATGTTCCTGCTCTTGGTCACTTCAGTGGTGCTCAAGTCAGTGCAGCAACAATTCTTGACATTGCTAATGAGATAAAGTCCAAGACAAGAGGTCCTACCGCATGTGCTGTGAGATAAAGTCCAATCTAGAAGTAGCGAAGCAAAATGATGAGGTGATTATATCCGAATATGATGATGAACCCCATATCATTCTGGTCTTCAAAGTTCTCTGATTGCTTTGCTTTCCCACCTCAAGTTTTTGCTTTGTTTTCACTGTTGAGGTGTGAAAAAGAATAATGTGTTTGAAAAAATGTGTGAGAAAAACTGAAATTTTAAATTCTATTCTAATGATGCTGAAATTGGAACAAACCTTTGGGTGGAAATGGAGTGGAAAAGATCTTGTCTGTATTGAGATCCTTTCTTTTTATGAAACTGGCTGCTGAAGACCGCTTGAGCAGAATATAGACTCTACATTGTATTTTTTTTTTTCCGACTCAACTTCTACGAAAAGGTTCCTACCAAGACACTGAGCCCTTTCCTGACTTTTTGGGATATAAATTAAAATTTTGGTGTGTCTGTTAAAAGAATTCTATCTATGATTCTCGATGATTTTCAATGTATGATGCCTAGATATATATGTTTAGAAGGTATAATCTGTTCAAAATCTCCTGTATTCTTTCAGTGATTCTGAAGGTTCGTTAGGCCTTAGATAGGAATGTGTAATTTGGTCAATCCCATTTTTTTGTTAAATTAAAAAGTTAAGATCAGGATTAGGTTTGCACCTGTAAATTGCTGGAAAATGTGTGGCATATGTAGTTTTGAGTCTCCCTTCAATTTACTTGCCCAAAAATTGTATCTGCATTGCTCATCTTGAAAAGCAATTGGATCAACTCCCTATAATAGACTTTGGCAAGATCTATGAAGTGAGTGCTTCTCCTGGTTGTCTGTGTTAAGAAGAGAATTTGTACCTTAAGTATCACCAAAACATGAGCGCTTCAATTGTGTTCTCCTGTTTTTATGCTTTAGGATTTCCTGTAGCAGAAATATTTTACATTGGCTCCTTCAGGCTTAAGTGCCATCTGTGCTAATTCTGGTGATTTGAGTCCCTCTTTCATGTTTGTTGTTTATGCACCAAATAGCCCCTTGCTTCTTCAAGTTTAGGGGCAAGGAAGCTTTGAGAAATGGGTATCATTGAAGAGTGCTAAATTGAGATTTTGCCACTAATAACCTTTGCACTGTGCCATGAACAAAAAAGTTCCTTGCACAACTCTGTTATTGGACTTAATATGATCTGTTGTTTGCTTTTTGTTGGGAAGACATTTTGTTTAGGAATTGAACTTGCCTTTCTAGGTAATGCTCAGGAAGCATGGACTTGGTATTTGGTGCCTTAAGCAATCTATGCAATTTCTCTTATATTATGAAGCAAAGCAAAATGATGAGGTGCTTATATATGAATATGATGTAGAACACCATAACATTTTGGTCTTCAAAGTTCTCAGATTGCTTTGCTCACCCAGCTCAAGTTATTGCTTTCTTTTCATTGAGGCAGTGACATTCTTATTTTTTTGCTTGGAACAAAACTTTGGATGGAAATGAAGTGGAAAAAATACTGTGATAAGATCCTTTTTTTTTTTTTTTTTTGAAACTAGCTGCTGAAGACCGCTTGAGCAGAAGCAATACAGCCTAGGCTGCTCTGCTTGAGTGGAGCACACTGGGTTGCTTCAGCTCGAATGCTTCAGCTCGAATGGGGCATTCTGCCTGCTCCATGTGATGCCACCACTCGAGTGTCCATTGAGCGGTGCACATTGCCTGCACCAAAGAATGGCTGCTGCTTGAGCGCTCTTAAGGGGACGCTTGAGCAGTGGGTGTAGGCCGTCCTACATCATTAAATGAAGCCAATTTCATTTGGGGTTCTTCTTACAATCATCCAATGAATCATTTAATAGTTTCCGTTAACAATTCTTGCTAATGAGTGGAGAGTGGTTTGCCAAACAGAGCCCAAATTGCTGACATTTTAGGGCTTGCTAATAAAGAGGATGGATTTGGATTTTAGGATCAGAAAGCAAGAAACTTTTATTTAGGGTGATTGAGAGGCCATCACAAGCTTGACAATGAATCTCCCCTTTAATGGTTTTGTATTTTTCATGGCAATTTGAGAGCTATTCTTGAACATATTTCATGCCAAGGTTAGGAATTAGCATCATTTGTTTTATAGTCAAAATTGTGATATGGAATTCTTATGTTGATGTCTTTCCTAATTCTGTCAATGTCTGCATATTTTTAATTTCGAATAAATATAGGGAGCATGCACAACTGAGTAAGTTTATTTAGTATTTATTCTTAGCATGATTAGGAGTTTGCCCACAATTAGACCATGTGATTTATTCATAGTCTGTTATTGTATTAATATTTCACACTATACGAGCATGGTGCAGCACAAAATTCCTTCTTTTTTTTTTTCTTCTAAATTAATGAGGGAAAAAGGGATTACAGGGGATCAAAATTCCTTCTTTGCTTGTTCATCTTTGCTTCCCATATCTTTGGCAAATGGCAGGTGGAGTGAAACAGGGGAGAGGACATGTTGGCTGAGCCCTTTCCCAATTTTATGAGATATAAACCAAAATTATGGTAAATCTGTTAAAAGAATTCTATATGTGATTCTCAATGTATTATGCCTAGATATATATATGTTTACAACTTAGAAGATTGAATATGTTCAAAATCTCTACTATTCTATCTATGATTCTGGAAGTTCACTAGGCCTTAGATAGGATTGTGTAATTTGGTAGATCCCATTTTTATGTTAAAGTAAAAAGTTAGGTAGGATTAGGTTTGCACCTGTAAGTTTAATGTGGTTTTTAGTCTCCCCTCGTTATACTTCCATAGAAAATGTCTCTTCCCCGGCATTGCTCAGCTTGAACAGCAATTGGACCAACTCCCTATTACAGACTTTGGCAAGATCTATGAATTGAGCCTGTGAATCCAAACATGGATGACTATGAAGGACTAAGGTTTGGATTGTGCATCGTAGCCTGCCAAGCTCATAGAAATTCAAAAAGTGCAGGACAGTAATATGCCTTTCTACTTTTCAATATGTTGTGTTGGGAAACAGAGAGCAGTGGATTAATCAGAACCAGCATTTAATCCGCCCACCTTTGCTTCTCTCCTACTCCATTCTTTTTTTTTTTTTTTTTTTTTTTTTTTTTTTTTCTCTATTTGTTTTGAGAAGCTAAATCTATTAAAATTTAAGTGGTTCGACTTAACAAGTCTATATTTATTGGCGGAGACGATATAAATTCACTATCAAAAGATAGAGTACAAAAGAGTAGAAAAAAAACCACTCAAATCTCAAAGCCCCAATAACTCAAATATCACTTTCACACATAAGAGAAAAATATAAAAAAAAATATCTTCTCTAATTCTCTGAACCTTCAACAGCATCAAAAACATTAGAAAACGACAAGGGATTTGCTTAAGGCTATTTTTGTCCAAAGAGCTATGCGTATTCTATTTTTCCCAAATTCACGAACTAGCCAAGTAGGTTCTTTATAGGAGCTCAACGTCGGTTTATCATAGGAACAAAAAAACCAATACCAAAAGGAAAAGAATAAAGGCTGGCCCCACTTAACTTGACTTGGGAAATCAAGTCATATTGCAACACAATGTAGTTATATAAATTCTATAATTTTGCTAAAATTTTTGTTGTGTTTTCTGTTCTTAAAACAATAATTTGAACAAAACATTCAAAACACAAAAACACAAAACTTTTAAAAACACAAATAATTTTTACCTTAATGTCATATTAGAACAATTTTTCAAACTTACAAAAAAAAAAAAAAAAACCCTCAAAATACAAAACATATGTACCCATATTTTCGAATTAGTTTTCACACTTATAATGCTGACGTGATAACTCCAACGAAGTATTGAATCAACCATTGTTAAAAAAATAAAAAATAAAAACCAAAGGTTTGTTAAAACTACCACGCTAGCATTATAAAATGAGAAATGATATTTAGTAAATTCTTATACGACTACCATACAACGATAGCATTATAGAATTAGGTGCTTGATATGGTGTTTGCACTGCAAAGTAGGAATTTTTGTTTATAATTAAAATTGAAGTATTTGCATATCCCTACAATGAATTTTCAAGGGAAATTTCTACCAAATGTTCTTCAATGCTCTGTCTCTTGGGTTAAGAATATAATGTTTTCAGTTCAAATGAATTGGAAAAAAGCCAATTCTTTATAGTTGAGTGCCATTTTTGTCATTTTACATTTTGACAAAAATATCTCTCAATTATAAAGAACTTTTTTTTGGTTAATCCGTAATTGTGACAATAGTACTATAGTGGTTCATAAACACATCTACAGTATCTCCAGGAATACAAAACATATAAATATTTTAGCTATACAATATTATACATATGTACTTAAAACTGGGGAGGGAGGCCATGCTCCATAGCCTCTGTAGTTGGGTACCTATAAGGACATTGACAAAGAAATATTTTATATGGGTGGTTGCAACAAACATTGACAAAGAAATATTTTATATGGGTGGTTGCAACAAACTTTAGTGCTATGAAAGGGACATTGACAAAGAAATATTTTATATGGGTGATAGGGCCTCGGCAATTATTATGTTATAATGCTTGGACACATTTCATGTTAATCGGTTCAAGTAACTCCACCAAGGATGCAGAATGAATAAAGAATATTAGTATTTAGACTTTAAAGTTAGTATTATTTTGTAATCATTTTTAATATTTAATTTATATTTTAAGAGTCCGTATTTAATAATGGGCTTGGCCCAAAAGTCAGTCACAGTAGGGTTAGGATTTAGTGTTTTAGTCTATTTAAGCATAAGTTTCAATTGTATTTGAGAGACGATGATTGAGAAATAAACAGTTATTTTGTTCTTTGAGACTTGTGATTGCTCTTTTATGTGGTGAGATTCTACGTTCCTGGTGAGACGCCATATTTATCCAATTAATAAGACATCAATCTTTTATATTTATTTTGTTCTTCATTCGTGCTAGTTCACATGATTTCCACATCTGTTAAATTTCTCAAATAAAAAGCATCTAAGTGAAACCAAACAAAAAAAATGTTATACTTACGGAAAACAATTGGGTCACAAGGGTAAATTTATAATTTTATAAAAATTTCAGGAGTATAAAGATTATGGGTTAAATACTTCAGACCCCTTTAGGGTTTGATAACTTTATTTTTTCCTTCCTGGAGTTTCATTTTTATTACAGGAGGTCCTTGTGGTTTTGATAATAGACCAAGTTAGTCCTCAATCAGTTGACCGTTAGTTGACTTAACGGAATTCCACGTGGACCAATCAAATATTGACACACGGCACCTATTAAATTTTTTTAAAAAAAAAAATTAAAAAAAATGTATTTTCGAAAAAAAAAAAACAAAACAAAAAGAAAAGGAAAAAAAATTGGGGGTGGCCGAAACCACCCCCAGTGGGTCCTGGGGGTGGCTCGACCACCCCCATGGAGCCTAGGGGGTGGCCGAAACCACCCCCAATGGTGGTTGGGGTGGTTTCGGCCACCCCCAGTGGGTCCTGGGGGTGGCTTGACCACTCCCATGGCCAAAGAGGGTGGCTGGTGGCTTGGCCACCTCCAATTTTTTTTTTTTTCTTTTTTGTTTGTTTGTTTGTTTTTTTTTTTTTTTGAAAATACATTTTTTTTAAATACGTGGCACCTATTTAATTTTTTTTTTAATTTAAATAATAATAATAATAAATAGGTGCCATGTGTCAACATTTGATTGGTCCATGTGAAATTCTGTTAAGTCAACTAACGGTTAACTAACTTGGTATATTATCAAAATCACAGGGACCTCCTATGATAAAAATGAAACTTCAGGAGGGAAAAAATAAAGTTGTCAAACTCCATGGGGGTCTGAGGTATTTAACCCAAAGATTATTTGATCATATTTAACGCTGAAAATTGATGAAGACATTGCATAAAATTGAAAGTTCAAAAAATGAAATTAAAAGTTTTTGAAATTTAAGCGGTGTTCTCAAAACGCATAGTAGTTCAGAGATCCTAGGTGAAGTTTTTCCTAATTTAAATGAGTAAGCAACTAATTTTTACAAAATGAACCTTTTCTGTCATATGAACATTCCAACGAGATACACATCTACTTCATGACATTTATTTAACTATAAAACCAATTTAATGAAACAAAATTTTGCATTAAATATTGGAAAAGCATTTTTTAAAAAAAAAAAGAAAAAGAAAAAACTGAATTTTTTTTTTTTTTTTTTTTCGAATTAAATATATTTGTATTAAATTTCAACTTTGTCCCTACTATTAAAAAAACATGTGCATCTCACATGTTCAAAGGATACATGTCATTTTTATAGAGTGACAAATCATTTGAAAAAGACTGAAATTTCCTTTAAACTAGTCTAAAGAAAATATCTTCAAACCCGGCCATTTTTTTTTTTTTTTAAAGGAATTCCATATCAGTCTCATTCATAGAAATTATGAGCATAAAGCTCTTATAAGCAACCATAGAAATCATCTTCAAACCCATTTAAAATAGTGTCAAGTGTCTATAAATATTTAAAAGACACATTAAATTTAGTCTAAGTTAGTAAACTGATATTAATGACGATAAGAATTTAATATACCTTTTAAATATTTATAGACACATTACACTATTTTAAATAAATTGAAGAATATTTCATTTAAATTGATTTAGAGGAAATATCTGCCCATGTAGATGATATTTCTTTTTCACTTTTATCATGTCAATTTCTACAAAACATCTTTGAGATTTATCCTCCAAGTGGCTACGCCAGAGTTAATTTGGTTTAACTGTTTAAGTCTTCGTGTTGGTCAACTTCAACATTAATAATGTCAAGTTGCCCTACAATTATTGAAGGAAAGTGGATGGTAATTGCAAACAACTGGAAAAGATTGGCCTACAACTATTGAAGGAAAGTGGATGCATATTGCAAGCTTCCTTTTGCTTTTACTCCGAAAACTGATCATATATTCAGGACACAGCCGACTCCTTTTAACTCACAAGAGCCATCCTCCTTTTTCAGTCAAGTTAATTTACAGCAAGCATTTCCATATCCATGGCTGCTCAAATCCGTTGGAATTACAACGTCTTCTTAAGTTTTAGAGGTGAAGATACTCGCAAAACTTTCACCGATCACCTTTACACCGCCTTGATGAATGCCGGAATTCACACATTCCGAGACAATGATGAGCTTTCTAGAGGGGAGCACATCTCTACCGAACTGCTCAAAGCTATTCAAGAATCAAAGGTTTCTATTGTAGTTTTTTCAAAAGGATATGCTTCTTCTAGTTGGTGTCTTGATGAGCTTGTGGAGATCATACGCTGTAAGAATTCTATAGGCCAAACTCTTCTTCCCGTATTTTATGACGTGAACCCATCTGATGTGCGAAAACAAACCGGAACTTTTGCCGAAGTATTTGCTGGGCATGCAAACCAGTTTCAAGCAGAGATGGAGAGGGTGCACAAGTGGAGAACAGCTCTTACCGAAGCTGCAAACTATTCTGGCTGGGATCTCCAAGAAGTTGCAAATGGGTATTATACATGTTACTGTCTCTTGTGCTTTTTATGCAACGTTATTATTAATATTTTATTTTATTTTTTTGTCTTTTGTTTTTCTTTTAAATGTCAATCGAAAATTGATAAAAATTAAATTGAAGTTGAGCTAAAAATAGATTGACTATTTAACTTTATATGACTACTGATACACATTTAACTTGGTTATAGAAAAAGTAATACGAGTTTTATAGTGATGGGCAATTTTGGATCTCAGATCAAATCTTTAAGATATTTTGAAATTAAACTCAATTATTTTCATGGAAAAAGATCTTGAAACTTAGACATTTAGGGTGTATTTGGCAAAGGACTTGAAAAATGAAGTGAATTGGAACTGTAGCAGATTTGATTGATGTGAGGAAAAAAAAAAAAAAGTAAGAACGTTTTGTATGAAAAAAGTGAAAAAAAAAAAAAAAATGCTTTGTAGTGATTTTTTTTAAATAATAATAAAAAGTAATTAATGTGATGTAAAAAGTAAGAATGTTGAATTTATTTTGAAATTAATTTTTTTGGTCTTTGGGTCCGGTTCAGTTTAGTCCTTTCTTAGTTTGTGAAAAAATTAAATGGGTAGTAGGCAATGGAAATTCGATTTCCCTTTGCATGGCATCCTGATTGATCCCCAGTCCATATGTTTGCCAACCTTTTTGTTTTCTGTCTGAAAAATAAGTACATCAACAAGCAAAATACAAAATACTTTTTAAATATCTATCTTCTTCTTTTTTTGTAGGAAGATTTAGACAAATTAACAGGTGCTTAAACTTCACGCCGGTACCATTTAACTTATTATTTTTTTTTAAAAAAAAATTAGTAAGTTCAATAAAAATAAATTGTATATATAATATAATCATATATAGAAGGGTAATTCTTAGTTGCATTAATTCATTGATGTTTTTCTGTTCCATGCCCATCATACCGACATAGTACATAATGATTTTATGGTAATGCTTTCCGTGAAATAATTAAGTTATATTTGGTACACGAAATTTGATATATATTACTTTATTGTTTACCACGAAAATTAGTCTCAAATGACCGAAATAATAATATCCTTTTGACACCTATGACTCATATAATTTTCTTCATTTTCTTTTATTGCGCTCATGTTGTTCTTTTGTTTTCTTTTAAATTATAATTATTAGGTACGAATCAAGGTTCATCGAGAAAATTGTTGAAGAAGTTTCGTGTAAAGTGAACAATGGTTGCTTGGATATTGGCAAACATCCAATAAGTATAGATTATCGTACTGAAAAGATGAAAACTTTATTAAATCTTGGAAAAGGTGATGTTCACATTGTAGGCATCTATGGCATGGGTGGAATCGGAAAAACAACCTTAGCTAAAGCTGTTTATAACCAAATATATAATGGGTTTGAAGGAAGCAGTTGTCTTTTAAATATTAAAGAAATTTCAGAACAACCTAATGGTTTAGTTCAGTTACAAGAACAACTTCTTTCTGAAGTCTTAAAATCCAAGAACTTGAAGATTGCCAATGTTGATAAAGGAATCAATTTGATTAAGGAAAGATTTCGTTGTAAAAGAGTTCTTGTTATTCTTGATGATGTGGATAACTTGAAACAACTCAATTCATTAGCTGGAAGCTCTGAATGGTTTGGTCCAGGAAGTAGAGTCATTTTAACAACTCGAGATGAACATTTGCTAACTGAACTTGGAGTACATGAAAAATATAAGGTCAAGGAATTGAATCGTGAGGAATCTCTTCAACTTTTTAGTTGGCATGCCTTTAGGATGGCTCATCCAAAAGAAGATTACCAAAAGCTTTCAATTAGTGTAGTTAATTATGTGAGAGGGCTTCCATTAGCTCTTGAAATTTTGGGCTCCTATCTATCTGGAAGAAGCACTATAGAATGGAAAAATGCATTGGAAAAACTAAAAAAATATCCTCATGACCAGATTCAGAAAATACTTAGAATGAGCTTTGATTCACTAGATGATGATACTGTGAAGGACACATTCCTTGATATTGCGTGTTTCTTTGTTGGTATGGACAAAGATTATGCCATCAAAATATTTGATGGTTGTGGTTTCTTTCCTGAAATTGGTATTAATATTCTCATTCAGAGGTCTCTTGTCACAATCATTGGCAATGGGTTGTGGATGCATGATCTAATTCGAGATATGGGAAGAGAGATTGTTCGTGAAAGATCATCCAACGATCTAGGAAAACGTAGTAGATTGTGGTGTCATGAAGATGTCTTACACGTGCTTAACAAACCAATGGTAAGAAGCATAATTAATCATTCATATATAAACACTTGAATACACAGACACATAATATGCTTGTTATATAGGTATTCATGAGTTTTGTCATGTTTTTTTACTATTTAAGCATGCATCATTCCTTGAATAGTTTATCCACATAACACATAATAACGGTATGATCTTAAATAAATATATAAAAAATTCTAAATCATGTCAACAACGGATATAGTAAAAAGGCATGCAAATCACATTATTAGCACTTATAATCATGTCTCCATTACATTAATGTGTGGTACTAATCCTATTATCTATTTCTCCAGGGATCAGAAGCAGTTGAGGGTCTCATTCTAAATCCATCTAAACTTGAAGATGTACATATTAAAATTGAAGCATTTGCAAAGATGAAAAATTTGAGATTGCTGCAAATCAATGGTGCAAATCTCACAAGATGCTATGGACATCTTTTTGAAGGGTTAAGATGGCTTTGTTGGCATAGGTGTCGTTTAAAATTTCTCCCATCAAATTTTCATTTAGAGAACCTTGTTATCCTTGACATGCAAGATAGTAATGTCAAACAAGTCTGGAAGGAGATCAAAGTATAATATTAAATCTTACATTTCCTTTTATTTTTCCATTATTGTTAAATTTGTAAGTCAAGACTTTCTTTCTTCTCTTTTAACGATTTTGTTTTGACAGATACTCAATAGGTTGAAAGTCCTTAATCTAAAAAATTCCAAATTTCTCACCAAGACTCCAAACTTCTTACAATTCCCAATTCTGGAGATACTGATACTTGAAGGTTGCACAAGTTTAGTTGAGCTTCATGAGTCCATTGGAAATCTAGAAAGACTTGTTTTGCTAAATTTAGCAGGATGCCATAACTTAAGGAATCTTCCGGGAAGTACTTCTAACTTAAAATCTCTTCAAATTCTTAACTTGTCTGGCTGCTTAAAACTTGATAAGCTACCAGAGCAATTGGAGAATATGATAGCTCTAACGAAATTGCATGCGGACAGAACTGCTATTATGCAACTCCCTGCCTCCATTGGTCTTTTGAAGAATCTCGAAACTGTGTCATTATCAGGATGTGAAGGACAATCTTCAAAATCTTGGTTATCGCGTTTCTCATCGTGGATATCACCAAAAAGCTCCATTCCCACACATTTCCTCCCAGCTTCCATTTCTGGACTATGCTCTTTGAGAAGGCTAGATCTCTACGATTGCAATCTGTCTGAAGATGGGTTTCCAATTGATCTTGGATGTTTGTCTTCACTCGAGGAATTGGATATAGGAAGAAACAATTTCCTTAATCTACCTCATTGCATCGGTCGCCTTCCTAAGTTAACTACATTGATGTTAAGTGAGTGCGCGAGTCTTCAATCAATTTTAGAACTCCCCGCAAGTTTATGGATTTTAGATGCAAGTGGCTGCACATCAATAGAAACACTCCCAAATCTGTCGAACCTGAAATGTTCGCCTCATCTTTACTTAGCATACTGTCAGAAATCCGTTGAGATTCAGAAATCGGTTGAGATTCAGAAATTGGAGAGTTCGGAAATTACAGCAACAATTGAGCTTGCACATTACCACAATCAAGCATATAATGTTAGGAGTCGTTTTCTTTCGCAGGTTTCTCTCTCTCTCTCTCACTGTATTTGTGTGCGCACGTGTGCAGTTTTTATGTTCTGAACAATTTTTTTTTTTAATTTTTTTTTTTGAAATAATTCCTGTCCAAGCGTGACAAGGATCAAGGCATTTTCCTCCCTGGTTGTGGGCTTCCAAATCTTCGCTTGTGCGCTGAAAGGCACAAGCGAAAGGCACTGAGACACCGACAGAACAATCTCGACGGAAGGCACCGAGACATCAAGTTGTTCGTGTTAGTGATGTTCCTGCTCTTGGTCACTTCAGTGGTGCTCAAGTCAGTGCAGCAACAATTCTTGACATTGCTAATGAGATAAAGTCCAAGACACGAGGTCCTACCACATGTGCTGTGAGATAAAGTCCAATCTAGAAGTAGCAAAGCAAAATGATGAGGTGATTATATCCGAATATGATGTTGAACCCTATATCATTCTGGTCTTCAAAGTTCTCTGATTGCTTTGCTTTCCCACCTCAAGTTCTTGCTTTGTTTTCACTGTTGAGGTGTGAAAAAAAAAATGTGTTTGAAAAAAAGTGTGAGAAAAACTGAAATTTTAAATTCTATTCTAATGATGCTGAAATTGGAACAAACCTTTGGGTGGAAATGGAGTGGAAAAGATCTTGTCTGTATTGAGATCCTTTCTTTTTATGAAACTGGCTGCTGAAGACCGCTTGAGCAGAATATAGACTCTACATTGTATTTTTTTTTTCCGACTCAACTTCTATGAAAAGGTTCCTACCAAGACACTGAGCCCTTTCCTGACTTTTTGGGATATAAATTAAAATTTTGGTGTGTCTGTTAAAAGAATTCTATCTATGATTCTCGATGATTTTCAATGTATGATGCCTAGATATATATGTTTAGAAGGTATAATCTGTTCAAAATCTCCTGTATTCTTTCAGTGATTCTGAAGGTTCGTTAGGCCTTAGATAGGAATGTGTAATTTGGTCAATCCCATTTTTATGTTAAATTAAAAGGTTAAGATCAGGATTAGGTTTGCACCTGTAAATTGCTGGAAAATGTGTGGCATATGTAGTTTTGAGTCTCCCTTCAATTTACTTGCCCAAAAATTGTATCTGCATTGCTCATCTTGAAAAGCAATTGGACCAACTCCCTATAATAGACTTTGGCAAGATCTATGAAGTGAGTGCTTCTCCTGCTTGTCTATGTTAAGAAGAGAATTTGTACCTTAAGTATCACCAAAACATGAGTGCTTCAATTGTGTTCTCCTGTTTTTATGCTTTAGGATTTCCTGTAGCAGAAATATTTTACATTGGCTCCTTCAGGCTTAAGTGCCAATTTGTGCTAATTCTGGTGATTTGAGTCTCTCTTTTTATGTTTGTTGTTTATGCACCAAATAGCCCCTTGATTCTTCAAGTTTAGGGGCAAGGAAACTTCGAGAAATGGGTATCATTGAAGAGTGCTAAAGTGTTTATGCACCAAATAACCTTTGCACTCTGCCATGAACAAAAAAGTTCCTTGCACAACTCTGTTATTGGAGTTAATAGGATCTGTTGTTAGCATTTTATTGGGCAAACCTTTTTTTAAGGAATTGAACTTGCTTTTCTTCGCAATGCTCAGGAAGCATTGAAGCTGTCGTCGCCCAGACCAAAGCTCTGGGATGGGGAAGATTATGCTTCCCTACTGGAATCCATTCCTTTGGGTAATCCAAACCTCTCAACTCATGGTCTAGTGGGACAACTCATCTGCCATAAACCCCTTGCCTCCATTGTGGTTCTGTCTACAACCACAACAGCTTGATTCTTTGCTGTCTCTTTTACCATTAAAGAAATCACACCTTGCAGGTATCTTTTTGCCTTTACTAAACAATAACAATATGAGTGCTAATTCTTATACCCACCACCATGTGACTTATTGGGCCACAGCCAGATTTAGTGAAGTGCCCCATCTGTAGTGGGAAATATCCATCCCTTCTGTCTGATTGTACTTCAAAAATTAAAAATAATAAAAAAAAGAGTAAACTGCACTTGTTTCCGAAACTGATACAATGATTTTCATTGCATAATAGGAATCAAATGTAAAAAGTAGCTCAGGAAAAAAAAAAAAAAAGATGAAGAAAGCAAAAGCATTCAGTGTCGAACTTCTCTTTTGTCTGCCATTAGAAGGAAGTTGAACAGTAGAAATAAGGTAGCAATGCTGAGGAAGAAAATCATGATCGCTTATTTTTCTGAGAGTATTTTGTGTGATGAATGCAATGTTACATACTACTTCAAAGGGAATCCCCTCAATTGCTAGCTTCCAAGCTGATGTTCACAGCTGAATTGTATTTTATTTGGAGGAGAATTTTCGATGATTTTTTGGAATAAGGCTTCAAGTGAAGCTAGAGTTATGTCTTGTAATCATGTTTAGCATAAAACTCTCTTTGTATGGATGGTTGGTGAGGTCTTGGGGTCCATTTCACCTAATGTGTCAAGCAGTACGTAGGTTGCTATGTTTGCCTGTTAATTTTGGTTTTTTATATTGCTTCTTGCTGCTTGTGTTGAGCCTATGGGACTATGGCTGTAAACGAGTTGAGTTGAATCGAGTCGAGTATTGGTTTTTTTGAACACTCGGCTTTGTAATGATGCTTTTTCTTTGACTTTGATCGCAATCGACCTCTTGATTTTTTATTTTAATTTTATTTTAAATTTACTTGAGTCCTTCTCACTAAATTGACTTTTAAATTAGAGAAATTTTTCGAAATTGCCGTTAATAAATAAATCCTCATCCCAATCATCATTGCCTTTTCTATTCAATATTGTAGGCTAGTTCACAGAATTTAAAACTGACTTAACGTTTGTTAAGGAGATAGTATTTCTTATGTACAACATTGAATTTACAAATTTTGCAGTAGTTATCCTTAGCTCTTATACCAATTTGTTGCAACAAATTAATTTTTCGAATCACAAATAAGCAAATTACACTTAACATCAAGATTTACATAATTCCGCTGCATAAGCCTATATTTATAGGTGGAGACTACTAAGAAGAAATTCTATAATAAAACTATTCAAAACCCAAAGCTTGACAAAAGAGAATTAAATCACTAAAGAAAAAAACAAAATAAGAAACTTTTTCTCTTGGCAACAAAGCCTTCAACAAATAGTTCTCTTTCACTTATCTTCTGCAGACTGCATAGCAAAAAATGATGCTCCCCCAGTACCCCACAGCAAATTTTGTTTCTGTTTTAGTTTTTGTTTTTTTTTCTTTCTTTCTTTTACATGAGACGCTCGCTAAAATATGCAAACTTAACAGAAATATACACAAAATAAATATACACAAAATAAATGACAGGATGCAAATAAGCATTCTTTATGCTTTAGAAGGGTTTTAAATCTAGCTAAGGCCGGCTATGTTTGGCAATGGCCTCATACTATTCATCTAAAATTTAACTTCTAACATTCTTGCTTTTTACAACACATCGATCTATTTTTATTACTATTTAAATAAAAAAAATCAATACAAAACTCTCTTTGTATGAATGGTTGGTGAGGTCATGGAGTATTTTCACCTAATGTTTGCCTGTTTTGGTTTTGTATATTGTTTCTTGTAGCTTGTGGTTGAGTCTATTGACCCCGTGGGGCTTTGACCGTAAACGAGTCGAGCTGAACCAAGTTGAGTTTTGGCTATTTGAATACTCTAGGTCTGTTTGAGATTGTGTTTGAGGAGCTTAAAAATGCTTTCAACACTCAAAAAGTATGTTTGAAAAAAAAAATATTCATTTGGTAAAAAAATTAAAAGCGTTTCTAAGGGTCCAAAAAGGTTAAAAATGATTAAAACGCACTTTTGGTAAAAGTTTAAAAATAAAACTTTTGCTGAAAAATATTTTTTTTGACTTAAAAACTTTATTATTTGGACGCAATTCCACACAGCACTTAAAAGACTAAATGAAAAGGCACATTTAGCATGTTTAGCAGCAGTGGGCTTAAAAGTTACCATCAAAATCACTTCATCCCTCACGTCAAAGAATAATAGAATTGAAACGTGATTTTTTTATATAAATCACCTCACACACTCCATTTTCACGCCAACATCTGACATTCATTCAAGGTTCACCGTATCCGCCACACAAATGGCTATAGCGAGTAAAATCCCAGAGGTGGTGTTGAGCTCCTCCTCCGGCAGCAACGGCATGCCGGTGATTGGCTTTGGCACCGCCGCAGATTCCAACGACGGCGCCACCCTCAAATCGGCGGTCCTGGAGGCAATCAAGCTGGGTTACAGGCACTTCGACACTGCCTCTGCATATGGGTCTGAGCAGGCTTTGGGAGAAGCTATTGCCCAAGCACCACACTCGGCCTTGTCAGCTCCCGGGTGGAGCTTTTCATTACTTCCAAGCTGTGGCCTAGTGAGGCTCATCCTGATCTTGTTCTTCCAGCTCTACAGAAATCAGTTCGGTCAGTGATCTTGATTGTAATTTATGGTTGATTATTGTTAAGATAAATACTAAACACACCCCAACTCCTAAACTCTAAAGTAGTGTCGACAATTTTTAACACAATCCGCGAACCCAACATAAACCTAACATGAAATTAAAGGATAATTTTTGACATGACTCAAATCCGACACGCGACATAATAAATGGTAATTTTTGATATGACCCACTAACCCGACATAAACCCGATACAAAATTAGAGGGTTAGGTTTGAGGAGTTTGACCTATTTAATTAAATAGGTCGGGTTATGGTTAACCTATATAGTCGTATACACATTCTTTGACATAACTCAAACTTGATATGCGAACATGAATTGCCACCTCTACTCTCAAGTGCACACTCTCTAACGTGGTACTAAAAATCAACGGTAAATCTTGAATGGATTGCTATTGGAGTTTGAATTCAATTACGATTTTTAGTGCCATGTTAGAGAGTATGCACTTGAAAGTGTGAAAGTGAAAGTGTGTGTAGCATTTATTTATTGTTAAATTACCACTTATCACAAAAGTTTAAGTTCATAGGAAAGAATAAATTTAATCATTTAATGAATAGTTTAACATTTTTTCTAACATGTGGGCTCAAACTCTCCTTTAATAAGTGAGGCACAATACGTAAAATATTTAATTAAAATAATAGGTAAGACATAGAGTCAATTTTGAACTCAAGATCTCTAGTTCTGATGTACTTCTGGAATAAGTGATGATTGACCATAGTATCGGAGCAAAGGTCTTAAGTTTGAACTGTTTCTCCTTCATTCAACTCTCATTTCAATTATATTCCACGTGGGCCTCACCTATTATAAGAGAGTGTTAGAATATAAACTAAACAATTAAATATATTCATTCTTATAAACGTAAACTTTTGAAATAAGCAGTACTTTAGTGATTTAGCAGCTATTATGATTTATGGAAAATCAACTAATTCAAGCAAATAATGTTGGAGTTGACCAATTTGTGCAGGACTCTTCAGTTGGAATACATAGACCTGCATTTGATCCACTGGCCCATCACTGTGAAGCCTGGAAAGGGGGGATGGCCTTTTGCAGAACAGGACATGATGCCCATGGATTTTAAGTCTGTGTGGGCAGCCATGGAGGAGTGCCAGAGACTTGGCCTTGCCAAGTTCATTGGAGTCAGCAACTTCTCTTGCAAGAAGCTTCAAACCCTGCTCTCCTCCTCCACTATTCCTCCTGCAGTGAATCAAGTGAGTCCAGTGCAGCAGCTTCAACTTTTCATTTTGACAAACGATATATTATTATTAAAAAAGATGATTATTATTTGTGTAGGTGGAGATGAGCCCTGTCTGGCAACAGAAGAAACTAATAGATTTTTGCAAGGCAAATGGAATTGTTGTCACTGCTTTCTCTCCATTGGGAGCAAAAGGGACTAGTTGGGGCACCAACCATGTTATGGAGAATGAAGTTCTCATGGAGATTGCAAAAGCAAGGGGGAAGACTGTTGCTCAGGTTTGTCTTAGATTCCATATGAGCAAGGGGTGACTCTTGTGATGAAGAGCTATAACAAGGAGAGGTTGAAGGAGAATCTGCAGATCTTTGACTGGGAACTATCAGAGGATGACAGTAAGAAGATCAGTGAAATCAAGCAGCACCGGATGATGCTCAAGGAGGAACTTATTTCAGCTCGTGGACCCTACAAGTCCATTGAAGAGCTTTGGGATGGAGAGCTCTGAACTTTAACCTTTAAGAGAGTTTGCTGCTTGCATGTAAAATAGGTTGATTTTTATTTTTACAAGTTGTTATTGATCCAAAGGTTGACTTTTACTTCCACATCTTTATAGTTGTATGACAGTCGTATGAGAGTGTACTAAATAGCATTATTCTTATAAAATATTTGTGGGATAAAAATACAGGACGTAGAATTTCTCTTTTGGAATATGTTACTAACTTACTATTTCACTTCTGACGAAAGGCACCGAGACATCAAGTTGTTCGGTTTGTGTTTCATTATTCTTGCAATTGGAAAATTTTTAGTCTTCATCCTTTAGAACAGCCGTTTGCATCTATTTTCAGAAATTTGAAACGAAATCTTTTCGAACCCTAGCCCCATTGGTTTATAGCTTCGATTTTCTGTGATTCTTTATTCCGTTTGTATATGTGGATTTTGGAAGGAAATGCTAGTTTAGAGAGACCCATTTGGGATTGGGTTTGATGTTGAAAGGGGTATTCGTCAAAATGGACCTGTAAGTGTTTTTTTCACTGTTTGTAGGACTGTTTCAAAACTTAATCCCCTTTGGGATTTTGTTGTTAATGTATGTGTGTAGATACTAGATATATTGATGTTTGAAGGTTTTGTGCAGTGATCAGGAAAGGAAGTTGAATGGGTTCAGAACCAAAAAGCAATTGGACCAACTCCCTGTAATATACTTTGGCAAGATCTATGAAATGAGCCAGGCTGTGTATGTTAAGAAGAGAATTTGAAGCTTAAGTATCACCAAAACATGAGTACTTCAAACTCGGAATTCTTTCCCAGACTGGCTTTTGGGTACTGTTGAGTTCTTATTCGATGCATACTGAAAGGAGAAATTATTAAATTTATGTTGCCAAAGGCTGAAAATGGTCTTCAATATTTCATACAAAAATTATGCAAACTAGCTGGAAACTTTTGTGCAGACTTCCTCATATTTTTATGGATGACTGAAGAACTAATTGCTTCAGAACTAAACAGCATGATCTGCTTTGGGCATACACATAAAGTTATGATCTATCTAAAAATCCACTTATCGTACCTATTTAATCTGACATTTCTTTCTGCTTTACTAACAATTCAAATGAAAAGTATGAACAATGGCTGGATTATCTTCCCACTTATTTGTACTGTCCTGATTCTCATTCATTATAACTCTTCTTTATAATGTAAAGTTTCAAAGCTGTTGATATTGCAGCTGATATAGGGTATGACATTTCCTGTCTTACTTTGCATAATTAATGTCTAGTGCCACTGATAAGTAACCTGTTTGTATCTTTCTATAAAGAATACTTGCTTGTACTAGAAGATAGGTCTTCTCTAAGGGATAGATGTTGTTTGCTCTTCTTTATCCTTCTTGTTCTGCTGAAGTTTCTTTATTCACTTGTGTTCTCCTGTTTTTATGCTTTAGGATTTCCTGTAGCAGAAATATTTTACATTGGCTCCTTCAGGCTTAAGTGCCATCTGTGCTAATTCTGGTGATTTGAGTCCCTCTTTCATGTTTGTTGTTTATGCACCAAATAGCCCCTTGCTTCTTCAAGTTTAGGGGCAAGGAAGCTTTGAGAAATGGGTATCATTGAAGAGTGCTAAATTGAGATTTTGCCACTAATAACCTTTGCACTGTGCCATGAACAAAAAAGTTCCTTGCACAACTCTGTTATTGGACTTAATATGATCTGTTGTTTGCTTTTTGTTGGGAAGACATTTTGTTTAGGAATTGAACTTGCCTTTCTAGGTAATGCTCAGGAAGCATGGACTTGGTATTTGGTGCCTTTAGCTATCTATGCAATTTCTCTATATTATGAAGCAAAGCAAAATGATGAGGTGCTTATATATGAGTATGATGTAGAACACCATAGCATTTTGGTCTTCAAAGTTCTCAGATTGCTTTGCTCACCCAGCTCAAGTTATTGCTTTCTTTTCATTGAGGCAGTGACATTCTTATTTTTTTGCTTGGAACAAAACTTTGGATGGAAATGAAGTGGAAAAAATACTGTGATAAGATCCTTTATTTTTTTTTGAAACTAGCTGCTGAAGACCGCTTGAGCAGAAGCAATACAGCCTAGGCTGCTCTGCTTGAGTGGAGCACACTGGGTTGCTTCAGCTCGAATGGGGCATTCCGCCTGCTCCATGTGATACCACCACTCGAGTGTCCATTGAGCGGTGCACACTGCCTGCACCAAAGAATGGCTGCTGCTTGAGCAGTGGGTGTAGGCTGTCCCACATCATTAAATGAAGCCAATTTCATTTGGGGTTCTTCTTACAATCATCCAATGGATCAGTTAATAGTTTCCGTTAACAAGTCTTGCTAATGAGTGGAGAGTAGTTTGCCAAACAGAGCCCAAATTGCTGACATTTTAGGGCATGCTAATAAAGAGGATGGATTTGGATTTTAGGATCAGAAAGCAAGAAACTTTTATATAGGGTGATTGAGAGGCCATCACAAGCTTGACAATGAATCTCCCCTTTAATGCTTTTGTATTTTTCATGGCAATTTGAGAGCTATTCTTGAACATATTTCATGCCAAGGTTAGGAATTAGCATCATTTGTTTTATAGTCAAAATTGTGATATGGAATTCTTATGTTGATGTCTTTCCTAATTCTGTCAATGTCTGCATATTTTTAATTTCGAATGAATATAGGGAGCATGCACAACTGAGTAAGTTTATTTGGTATTTATTCTTAGCATGATTAGGAGTTTAACCACAATTAGACCATGTGATTTATTCATAGTCTGTTATTCTCAATGTATTATGCCTAGATATATATGTTTACAACTTAAAAGATTGAATATGTTCAAAATTTACACTATTCTATCTATGATTCTGGAAGTTCACTAGGCAGATAGGATTATGTAATTTGGTAGATCCCATTTTTATATAATACCCTTAAAATTCAACAAATAAAAAAAAAAAAAAAAAAAAAAAAAAAAAAAACTTATTAATGTATCAGTAGTTTCAATAAAAAAAATCAAAAACCAAAGTCGAAATAAAATTAAAACAAAAAAATAGAAATATATAAAAATTTAAAAAACACGTATAAATTAACTTAAACATATATAAAAAAAAAAAAAAAATCCAGTTAGAAAAGACTTGAACTAAAAAAAATATAAATGCAAAATCAGTCAATGTGGTTGGCCTAAATTACAAATCTATTTGTATGACATAAAAAAATAAAATAAAATAATTCAGAGATTATCGGAATAGGCTAAAATAACAATTTAGTCCCAATAATCAAATTCCGTCAAAATACTTAACAGGTTTCATTAATGTATTACGTTATCACCAATAGAATAATGATACATGCCATTCTTAATTAAAAATAAATAAATATATTAAAAATATAAATATATGAACTAAAAAAAGATATAAATTATTATTATTTTTTTAAAAATTTTAAATTTTAAATTTTATAGTTTTATATATTTATGTATGGCTATTCTAAGCGCGACAGAATCTTAAAAAATGCAGAAAATACTTGGAAGATCAATTTTAGCTTCGTCATAATTTAATATTATATAGTGGGAAATAATTTGGAAATGATATTTCTCTTCACTTTTATCATTTCATTTTCTACAAAACATCTTTGAGATTTATCTTCCACGTGGCTACGCCAGAGTTGATTGAAGGAAAGTGGATGGTAATTGCAAACAGCTGGAAAAGATTGGCATACAATTAATTGAAGGAAAGTGGATGGTAACTGCAAACAGCTGGAAAAGTTACCTGGAATTACGAACATTTAACTCACAAGAGCCAGCCTCCTTTTTCAGTCAAGTTTACAGCAAGCATTTCCGTATCCATGGCTGCTCAAATCCGTTGGAATTACGACGTCTTCTTAAGTTTCAGAGGTGAAGACACTCGCAAAACTTTCACCGATCACCTCTACACCGCCTTGATGAATGCCAGAATTCGCACCTTCCGAGATGATGATGAGCTTCCTAGAGGGGAGCACATCTCTACCGAATTGATCAAAGCTATTCAAGGATCAAAGGTTTCTATTGTGGTTTTTTCAAAAGGATATGCTTCTTCTAGTTGGTGTCTTGATGAGCTTGTGGAGATCATACGCTGTAAGAATTCTATAGGCCAAACTCTTCTTCCCATATTTTATGACGTGAACCCATCCTATGTGCGAAAACAAACCGGAACTTTTGCCGAAGCATTTGCTGGGCATAAAGACCGGTTTCAAGCAGAGATGGGGAGGGTGCACAACTGGAGAGCAGCTCTTACTGAAGCTGCAAATCATTCCGGTTGGGATATCCAAAACGTTGCAAACGGGTATTATATATATGTTGCTGCATCATTATTATTACTATTTTACTTTTTGTCAACAAACAACACAAAATACCCCCTCAAAATGCAAAATACTTTTTAAAAATCTATCTCCTTCTCTTGTTGTAGGAATATTTTGACAAATTAACCGTGGTACCATTTAAGTTATTATTTAAAAAAAAAAAAAATTAGGGTGGCCACACAGTTAAATAAAAATAAATTGTATATATAATATAATCATATATAGAAAGGTAATTCTTAGTTGCATTACTTCATTGATGGTTTTTCGTTCCATGCCCATTATACCGGCAGAGTACATAATGATTTTATAGTAATGCTTTCCATGAAACAGTTAAGTTATGTCTGGTACACGAAATGACGAAATAACTATTTCTCTCAAATTTCAGTTCTTAGTAAATATTACTTATTTATTTATTTAATGAAATAGTTATTTCGCGTATCAAACATAGTCTAAATGACTTTGTCATCCAAATGGAAAAAAAAATGACAAAAATTGTTTCCTTGCATGTCATTTGGTAGGATATATAAGGAATTGCATATAAATATATTTAATGGCATTCTTAATAAATTTGATATATATTACTTTATTGTTTACCACGAAAATTAGTCTCAAATGACTGAAATAATAATATCCTTTTGACACATATGACTCATATAATTTTCTTCATTTTCTTTACTTGTGCTCATGTTGTTCTTTTGTTTTCTTTTAAATTATATTTATCAGGTACGAATCAAGGTTCATCGAGAAAATTGTTGATGAAGTTTTGAGTAAAGTGAACAATGCTTGCTTGGATATTGCCAAACATCCAATAAGTATAGATTATCGTATTGAAAAGATGAAAGCTTTATTAAATCTTGGAAAAAGTGATGTTAACATTGTAGGCATCTATGGCATGGGTGGAATCGGTAAAACAACCTTAGCTAAAGCTGTTTATAACCAAATATATAATGGATTTGAAGGAAGCAGTTGTCTTTTAAACATTAATGAAATTTCAAAACAACCCAATGGTTTAGTTCATTTACAAGAACAACTTCTTTCAGAAGTCTTAAAATCCAAGAACTTGAAGATTGCCAATGTTGATAGAGGAATCAATTTGATTAAGGAAAGGTTTCGTTGTAAAAGAGTTCTTGTTATTCTTGATGATGTGGATAACTTGAAACAACTCAATTTATTAGCCGGAAGCTCTGAATGGTTCGGTCCAGGAAGTAGAGTCATTTTAACAACTCGAGATGAACATTTGCTAACTGAACTTGGAGTACATGAAAAATATAAGGTCAAGGAATTGAATCATGAGGAATCTCTTCAACTTTTTAGTTGGCATGCCTTTAGGATGACTCATCCAAAAGAAGATTACCAAGAGCTTTCAATTGGTGTAGTTAATTATGTGAGAGGGCTTCCATTAGCTCTTGAAATTTTGGGTTCCTATCTATCTGGAAGAAGCACTATAGAATGGAAAAATGCATTGGAAAAACTACAAAAATATCCTCACCACCATATTCAGAAAATACTTAGAATGAGCTTTGATTCACTAGATGATGATACTGTGAAGGACACATTCCTTGATATTGCGTGTTTCTTTGTTGGTATGGACAAAGATTATGCCATCAAAATATTTGATGGTTGTGGTTTCTTTCCTGAAATTGGTATTAATATTCTCATTCAGAGGTCTCTTGTCACAATCATTGGCAATGGGTTGTGGATGCATGATCTAATTCGAGATATGGGAAGGGAGATTGTTCGTGAAAGATCATCCAACGATATAGGAAAACGTAGTAGATTGTGGTGTCATGAGGATGTCTTACACGTGCTTAACAAACAAATGGTAAGAAGCATAATTAATCATTCATATATAAACACTTGAATACACAGACACATAATATGCTTGTTATATAGGTATTCATGAGTTTTGTCATGTTTTTTTACTAATTAAGCATGCATCATTCCTTGAATAGTTTATCCACATAACACATAATAACGGTATGATCTTAAATAAATATATAAAAAATTCTAAATCATGTCAACAACGGATATAGTAAAAAGGCATGCAAATCACATTATTAGCACTTATAATCATGTCTGCATCACATTAATGTGTGGTACTAATCCTATTGTCTATTTCTCCAGGGATCAGAAGCAGTTGAGGGTCTCATTCTAAATCCATCTAAACTTGAAGATGTACATATTAAAATTGAAGCATTTGCAAAGATGAAAAATTTGAGATTGCTCCAAATCAATGGTGCAAATCTCACAAGATGCTATGGACATCTTTTTGAAGGGTTAAGATGGCTTTGTTGGCATAGGTGTCCTTTAAAATTTCTCCCATCAAGTTTTCATTTAGAGAACCTTGTTATCCTTGACATGCAAGATAGTAATATCAAACAAGTCTGGAAGGAGATCAAAGTATAATAATAAATCTTACATTTCCTTTTATTTCTTCATTATTGTTAAATTTATAAGTCAAGACTTTCTTTCTTCTCTTTTAACGATTTTGTTTTGACAGATACTCAACAGGTTGAAAGTCCTTAATCTAAAAAATTCCAAATTTCTCACCAAGACACCAAACTTCTTACAATTCCCAATTCTGGAGATACTGATACTTGAAGGTTGCACAAGTTTAGTTGAGCTTCATGAGTCCATTGGAAATCTAGAAAGACTTGTTTTGCTAAATTTAGAAGGATGCCATAACTTAAGGAATCTTCCGGGAAGTACTTCTAACTTAAAATCTCTTCAAATTCTTAACTTGTGTGGCTGCTTAAAACTTGATAAGCTACCAGAGCAATTGGGGAATATGATAGCTCTAACGAAATTGCATGCGGACAGAACTGCTATTATGCAACTCCCTGCCTCCTTTGGTCTTTTGAAGAATCTCGAAACTGTGTCATTATCAGGATGTGAAGGACAATCTTCAAAGTCTTGGTTATCGCGTTTCTCATCGTGGATATCACCAAAAAGCTCCAATCCCTTACATTTCCTCCCAGCTTCCATTTCTGGACTATGCTCTTTGAGAAGGCTAGATCTCTACGACTGCAATCTGTCTGAAGATGGGTTTCCAATTGATCTTGGGTGTTTGTCTTCACTCGAGGAATTGGATATAGGAAGAAACAATTTCCTTAATCTACCTCAGTGCATCGGCAGCCTTCCTAAGTTAACTACATTGATGTTAAGTGAGTGCGCGAGTCTTCAATCAATTTTAGAACTCCCCGCAAGTTTATGGATTTTAGATGCAAGTGGCTGCACATCATTAGAAACACTCCCAAATCTGTCGAACCTGAAAAGTTCGCCTCATCTTTACTTAGCATACTGTCAGAAATCCGTTGAGATTCAGAAATCGGTTGAGATTCAGAAATTGGAGAGTTTGGAAATTACAGCAATAATTCACCTGGCACATTACCACAATCAAATTACAGAAATTGGAGAGTTTGGATATAATTTGAGGAGTCGTTTTCCTTCGCAGGTTTCTCTCTCTCTCTCTCTCTCACTGTATTTGTGTGCGCACGTGTGCAGTTTTTATGTTCTGAACAATTTTTTTTTTTTTTTTGAAATAGTTCCTGTCCATGGGTGACAAGGATCAAGGCATTTTCCTCCCTGGTTGTGAGGTTCCAAATCTTCGCTTGTGCCCTGAAAGGCACAAGCGAAAGGCACCGAGACACCGACAGAACTATCTCGACGAAAGGCACCGAGACATCAAGTTGTTCGTGTTAGTGATGTTCCTGCTCTTGGTCACTTCAGTGGTGCTCAAGTCAGTGCAGCAACAATTCTTGACATTGCTAATGAGATAAAGTCCAAGACAAGAGGTCCTACCACATGTGCTGTGAGATAAAGTCCAATCTAGAAGTAGCAAAGCAAAATGATGAGGTGATTATATCCGAATATGATGTTGAACCCCATATCATTCTGGTCTTCAAAGTTCTCTGTTTGCTTTGCTTTCCCACCTCAAGTTCTTGCTTTGTTTTCACAGTTGAGGTGTGAAGAAAAATAATGTGTTTGAAAAGAAGTGTGAGAAAAACTGAAATTTTAAATTCTATTCTAATGATGCCGAAATTGGAACAAACCTTTGGGTGGAAATGGAGTGGAAAATATCTTGTCTGTGATAAGATCCTTTCTTTTTATGAAACTGGCTGCTGAAGACCGGTTGAGCAGAGCAGTCTGGGCTGCTATGCTTGAGAAGAGCACATTGGGTTGCTTCCGCTCGAGTGGTGGCTGTAGGCCGTAAAATTGAATATTGCAAAGTTTTGGGTACCCCGTATTCCAATAGTTAAAAGAAGCAAACTTTCATTTGGGGTTGTTCTTCTTACAATCATCGAATGGATCACTTATTGTTTTAGGTCTTCCATCCTATAGCATAGGCCCTTACATTTGGTTGAGGTTTATTTCTTGTGCCCTTGAGTTGTTTGAATAATTAAAAAAGTGTTCTTTCTGCTTGCATGAGAATAAATTGAGGGCTGTGGGAATGCTTATCAAAAAACCTCACTTGGCAATGATGGGAAATTTGAGTGAGTATTGGCACACCATTATTCATAGTCTGTTATCTACTTATATTTCTGACTGTACGAGCATGGTGCAACAAAAAAATTTCTTCTTTGCTTGTTCATTGTTGCTTCCCAAGCCTTTGACAAATGACAGGTAGAGTGAAAGAGGAGAGAGGACATGTTTGCTGTGTGATTTAGTAGCTATTTTCTGTTGTACAGATTTAGAATATAGATTCTACATTGTATTTTTTTTTCCGACTCAACTTCTATGAAAAGGTTCCTACCAAGACACTCAGCCCTTTCCTGACTTTTTGGGATATAAATTAAAATTTTGGTGTCTGTTAAAAGAATTCTATCTATGATTCTCGATGATTTTCAATGTATGATGCCTAGATATATATGTTTAGAAGATATAATCTGTTCAAAATCTCCTGTATTCTTTCAGTGATTCTGAAGGTTCGTTAGGCCTTAGATAGGAATGTGTAATTTGGTCAATCCCATTTTTATGTTAAATTAAAAAGTTAGATCAGGATTAGGTTTGCACCTGTAAATTTCTGGAAAATGTGTGGCATATGTAGTTTTGAGTCTTCCTTCATTTTACTTGCCCAAAAATTGTATCTGCATTGCTCATCTTGAAAAGCAATTGGACCAACTCCCTATAATAGACTTTGGCAAGATCTATGAAGTGAGTGCTTCTCCTGGTTGTCTATGTTAAGAAGAGAATTTGTACCTTAAGTACCACCAAAACATGAGTGCTTCAATTGTGTTCTCCTGTTTTTATGCTTTCGGATTTCGTGTAGCAGAAATATTTTACATTGGCTCCTTCAGGCTTAAGTGCCAATTTGTGCTAATTCTGGTGATTTGAGTCTCTCTTTTTATGTTTGTTGTTTATGCACCAAATAGCCCCTTGATTCTTCAAGTTTAGGGGCAAGGAAACTTCGACAAATGGGTATCATTGAAGAGTGCTAAATTGTTTATGCACTAAATAACCTTTCCACTCTGCCATGAACAAAAAAGTTCCTTGCACAACTCTGTTATTGGAGTTAATAGGATCTGTCGTTTGCATTTTATTGGGCAAACATTTTGTTTAGGAATTGAACTTGCTTTTCTTTGCAATGCTTAGGAAGCATTGAAGCTCTCATCGCCCAGACCAAAGCTCTGGGATGGGGAAGATTATGCTTCCCTACTGGAATCCATTCCTTTGGGTAATCCAAACCTCTCAACTCATGGTCTAGTGGGACAACTCATCTCCCATAAACCCCTTGCCTCCATTGCGGTTCTGTCTACAACCACAACAGCTTGATTCTTTGCTGTCTCTTTTACCATTAAAGAAATCACACCTTACAGGTATCTTTTTGCCTTTACTAAACAATAACAATATGAGTGCTAATTCTTATACCCACCACCATGTGACTTATTGGGCCACAGCCAGATTTAGTGAAGTGCCCCATCTGTAGTGGGAAATATCCATCCCTTCTGTCTGATTGTACTTCAAAAATTAAAAATAATAATAAAAAAGAGAAAGAGTAAACTGCACTTGTTTCCAAAACTGATACAATGATTTTCATTGCATAATAGGAATCAAAAGTAAAAAGTAGCTCAGGAAAAAAAAAAAAGATGAAGAAAGCAAAAGCATTCAGTGTCGAACTTCTCTTTTGTCTGCCATTAGAAGGAAGTTGAACAGTAGAAATAAGTTAGCAATGCTGAGGAAGAAAATCATGATCACTTATTTTTCTGAGAGTATTTTGTGTGATGAATGCAATGTTACATACTACTTCAAAGGGAATCCCCTCAATTGCTAGCTTCCAAGCTGATGTTCACAGCTGAATTGTATTTTATTTGGAGGAGAATTTTCGATGATTTTTTGGAATAAGGCTTCAAGTGAAGCTAGAGTTATGTCTTGTAATCATGTTTAGCATAAAACTCTCTTTGTATGTATGGTTGGTGAGGTCTTGGGGTCCATTTCACCCAATGTTTCAAGCAGTAGGTTGCTATGTTTGCCTGTTAATTCAACTTCTAAACCTAGCTAAGGCCAGCTATGTTTGGCCATGGCCTCATACTATTCATCTAAAATTCAACTTCCAACATTTTTATTTCGTACATCACATCAATCACTTTTTATTGTTATTTAAATAAAAAAACCAATTCAAAACTCTCCTTGTATGGATGGTTGGTGAGGTCTTGGGGTCTTTTCACCTAATGTTTGCCTGTTTTGGTTTTGTATATTGTTTCTTGTAGCTTGTGGTTGAATCTATTGAACCCGTGGGGCTTTGACCGTAAACCAGTCAGGCCGAACCAAGTTGAGTTTTGACTATTTGAATACTCAGCTTTGCAATGACCATATTGTTTTACTATAGTAACGATTAATTTTTTTCTTCGACTTTGATTGTGATCGACCAATTAATTTTTCAATATACTTTTATGTGAGTTCCTCTTATTGGATTGACTTATAAATTAGAGAAATTTTTTGAAAGATTGTTAATAAGTAAACCATTATACTGATTATCATTGCCTTTCCTATTCAATATAGTCGGAAATTCCATATAATTTAAAACAGACTTAACCTCTACTAAGGAGATAGTATTTTTAACATGCAACATTGGATTAACAAATTTTGTAGTAGCTATTCTAAAAAAAAAAGACACTAACTCAGATACTAATTTGTTGCGAAAAAATAATATTTTGGATCATAAATAAGCAGAATAAAATAAGCCAAGTACACATATCATCAAGATGTACACAGTTCGGTTTAACTAGCCTATATTTATAGACTTTCGAGGAAAAATTCCAACATTAAAAGATGCATTAAAATAAAACTATTTAAAACCCAAAGCTTGACAAAAGAGAAAACAAAATACGAGACCTTTTCTCTCTAGTGGCAACAAAGCCTTCAACAAATTTATTGATTAAAAAAACAAAAAAAGCTTCAACAAATTCTCCTTCACTTATCTTCTTCAGACCAGATCCTAGTACCCCACAGCAAAAGGTGTTTTTTTTTTTTCTCTCATTTTGTTTTTCTTTTACACGAGACACTCGCCAAATGCCCTTACCATAAATATTCTTTTCTATTCTGGTCTTCATTTGGCATTCATTTCTATATGTGGATTTTGGCAAGAAATGCTAGTTTAGAGAGATCCATTTGGGATTGGGTTTGATGTTGAAAGGGGTATTCGTCAAAATGGTCCTGTAAGTGTTTTTTTCACTGTTTGTAGGACTGTTTCAAAGCTTAATCCCCTTTGGGATTTTGTTGTTAATGTATGTGTGTAGATACTAGATGTATTGATGTTTGAAGGTTTTGTGCAGTGATCAGGAAAGGAAGTTGAATGGGGTTCAGAACCGAAAAGCAATTGGACCAACTCCCTGTAATATACTTTGGCAAGATCTATGAAATGAGCCTGGTTGTGTATGTTAAGAAGAGAATTTGTAGCTTAAGTATCACCAAAACATGAGTGCTTCAAACTCAAAATTCTTTCCCAGACTGGCTTTTGGGTACTGTTGATTTCATATTCGATGCATACTGAAAGGCGAAATTATTAAATTTATGTTGCCAAAGGCTGAAAATGGTCTGCAATATTTCATACAAAAATTATGCAAACTAGCTGGAAACTTTTGTGCAGACTTCCTCATATTTTTATGGATGACTGAAGAACTAATTGCTTCAGAACTAAACAGCATGATCTGCTTTGGGCATACACACAAAGTTAAGATCTATCTAAAAATCCACTTATCCTACCTATTTAATCTGACATTTCTTTCTGCTTTACTAACAATTCAAATGAGAAGTATGAACAATGGCTGGATTATCTTCCCGCTTATTTGTACTGTCCTGATTCTCATTCATTATAACTCTTCTTTATAATGTAAAGTTTCAAAGTTGTTGATATTGCAGCTGATATATGGTATGACATTTCCTGTCTTACTTTGCATAATTAATGTCTAGTGCCACTGATAAGTAACCTGTTTGTATCTTTCTATAAAGAATACTTGCTTGTACTAGAAGATAGGTCCTCTAAGGGATAGATGTTGTTTGCTCTTCTTTATCCTTCTTGTTCTGCTGAAGTTTCTTTATTCACTTGTGTTCTCCTGTTTTTACGCTTTAGGATTTCCTGTAGCAGAAATATTTTACATTGGCTCCTTCAGGCTTAAGTGCCATCTGTGCTAATTCTGGTGATTTGAGTCCCTCGTTCATGTTTGTTGTTTATGCACCAAATAGCCCCTTGCTTCTTCAAGTTTAGGGGCAAGGAAGCTTTGAGAAATGGGTATCATTGAACAGTGCTAAATTGAGATTTTGCCACTAAGAACCTTTGCACTGTGCCATGAACAAAAAAGTTCCTTGCACAACTCTGTTATTGGACTTAATATGATCTGTTGTTTGGTTTTTGTTGGGAAGACATTTTGTTTAGGAATTGAACTTGCCTTTCTAGGTAATGCTCAGGAAGCATGGACTTGGTATTTGGTGCCTTAAGCTATCTATGCAATTTCTCTATTATGAAGCAAAGCAAAATGATGAGGTGCTTATATGAGAATATGATGTAGAACACCATAACATTTTGGGCTTCAAAGTTCTCAGATTGCTTTGCTCACCCAGCTCAAGTTATTGCGTTCTTTTCATTGAGGCAGTGACATTCTTATTTTTTTGCTTGGAACAAAACTTTGGATGGAAATGAAGTGGAAAAAATACTGTGATAAGATCCTTTCTTTTTTTTTGAAACTAGCTGCTGAAGACCGCGTGAACAGAAGCAATACAGCCTAGGCTGCTCTGCTTGAGTGGAGCACACTGGGTTGCTTCAGCTCGAATGGGGCATTCTGCCTGCTCCATGTGATGCCACCACTCAAGTGTCCATTGAGCGGTGCACACTGCCTGCACCAAAGAATGGCTGCTGCTTGAGCGCTTTTAAGGAGACGCTTGAGCAGTGGGTGTAGGCCGTCCTACATCATTAAATGAAGCCACTTTCATTTGGGGTTCTTCTTACAATCCTCCAATGGATCAGTTAATAGTTTCAGTTAACAAGTCTTGCTAATGAGTGGAGAGTGGTTTTCCAAGCAGAGCCCAAATTGCTGACATTTTAGGGCATGCTAATAAAGAGGATGTATTTGGATTTTAGGATCAGAAAGCAAGAAACTTTTATTTAGGGTGATTGAGAGGCCATCACAAGCTTGACAATGAATCTCCCCTTTAATGCTTTTGTATTTTTCATGGCAATTTGAGAGCTATTCTTGAACATATTTCATGCCAAGGTTAGGAATTAACAACATTTGTTTTATGGTCAAAATTGTGATATGGAATTCTTATGTTGATGTCTTTCTTAATTCTCTCAATGTCTGCATATTTTTAATTTCGAATGAATATAGGGAGCATGCATGCAGAACTGAGTAAGTTTATTTGGTATTTATTCTTAGCATGATTAGGAGTTTGCCCACAATTAGACCATGTGATTTATTCATAGTCTGTTATTGTATTAATATTTCACACTATACGAGCTTGGTGCAGCACAAAATTCCTTTTTTCTTTTTCCTAAATAAATGAGGGAAAAAGGGATTACAGGGGATCAAAATTCCTTCTTTGCTTGTTCATCTTTGCTTCCCATATCTTTGGCAAATGGCAGGTGGAGTGAAACAGGGGAGAGGACATGTTGGCTGAGCCCTTTCCCAATTTTATGAGATATAAACCAAAATTATGGTAAATCTGTTAAAAGAATTCTATATGTGATTCTCAATGTATTATGCCTAGATATATATGTTTACAACTTAGAAGATTGAATATGTTCAAAATCTCTAGCATTCTATCTGTGATTCTGGAAGTTCACTAGGCAGATAGGATTATGTAATTTGGTAGATCCCATTTTTATGTTAAAGTAAAAAGTTACGTAGGATTAGATTTGCACCTGTAAGTTTAATGTGTGTCACATGTGGTTTTTAGTCTCCTCTCATTGCTCAGCTCTTTTTACCTAAAAAATGTCTCTTCCTCTGCATTGCTCAGCTTGAACAGCAATTGGACCAACTCCCTATTACAGACTTTGGCAAGATCGATGAATCCAGACATGGATGACTAAGAAGGACTCAGGTTTGGATTGTGCATCGTAGCCTGCCAAGCTCATAGAAGTGCAGGACAGTAATATGCTTTTCTACTTTTCAATATGTTGTGTTGGGAAACAGAGAGTACTAGATTGATCAGAACCAGCATTTAATCCGCCCACCAAAGTGATATATTTTTGACACATTAGATAAAACTATCAAATACAATGGAGATGAAATTATATTTTTAATTTAAATCAATCTCATGAATTTTTTTCATTTGTTTTAACTCAACCCTTAACTCCCGCAATCGAACCCTTACTCACCTCCTTGCCTTTAACATCGGAGTCTCTAAAACCAATCAAGATGATGGCTTCGGTGGTTTTATCAATGGTTATTTTGCCTATGAGGTATTTTGTCAAGAGAAGAAAAAATATTTAGTGTGAAGTGTTGAAGCTTAGTGAATATCCACTTCTCAGTGCTGAAGGCTGAAGCTTATATGCCTTGTAGTAAACTATTTAAGTGGGGCCCTTAAGCTCACCACCCGACCACACCAAACTATCATTTATTTACCAAAAATTTCATTCCGTCAGTCAACCTCATTAAAAAAACTTGAAATGACCAAAATACCATAATTTTAAAAACAAAAATTATATATAATACCCTTAAAATTCAACAAATTAAAAAAAAAAAAAAAAAAAAAAAACTTATTAATGTATCAGTAGTTTCAATAAAAAAAAAAGTCAAAAACCAAAGACCAAATAAAATTAAAACAAAAAATAGAAATATATAAAAATTTAAAAAACACTTATAAATTAACTTAAACATATAAAAAAATTAAAAAATAAATAAATAAAAAACAGTTAAAAAAGACTTAAACTAAAAAAAATATAAATGCAAAATCAGTCAATATTGTTGGCCTAAATTACAAATCCATCTGTATGACATAAAAAAATAAAATAAAATAATTTAGAGATTATCAAAATAAGTCAAAATAACAATTTAGTCCTAATAATCAAATTCCGTCAAAATACTTGACAGATTTCATTAGGGTTGTTGGAAATAATTTTGGATGGTGCACAAATTCTCATTGATATAAAATAATTACAATATAAAATTAACAATAAAATAAATAAAGTACAAGAGATGAAAAGTAAAGTATGGAAATATCTCATAATGTTATAGAATCACGCAAGAGCGTTGTCCTTAAATGTTGATTCGTGCCTCCCGGAGTGTATAACTCGGTGCGATCGGATCCTTTGACACGCAACCTCTCAGGATTAGACTATAGCATCTACCTTCGTTAAGGACGCACTTCCAAGAACGAAGACTAATAGAACAACCAAAATCTTTTCTTGTAGAACAACAAATCCATAATTGAAACATAGAAGTAATATATATAAAAATATATATATATCTCAAGTGCTCTTTTTTTGTGTATCACGTAGACAAAGAAAATTGGCTTAATATATAAAGCAAGCTCACACTTTTTTCTGTCCAAAGTCTTGAAAGACTTTATGACCAAACGGTCAACAATGATTGAAGAAAAACCGTAAAAGCTTATTAATGAACAATGCCATAAAGCCTTGTAAATGGGCAAAATTGTTGAAGAATTAGGATCCGGCTTACATGCTGTAGTTTAATCAATGGTCAAGATTGAATCTTTCAAAATTTTTTTTCATTTTCTCTCTCTTATTAAAAGCTTCTAAAATTAAGTCAACTTTTAGATTCAATCGTGACCATTGATTAAACTACAACATACATGCTGTTATTTTAATAACAGCATGTAAGCCAGATCCGAAGAATTAAAACACATGGAATTGTTAATGACCAAAGGTCATAAGCAATAAAAGGGTTTAACCACTCACGGTAAAAAACGTATAGAGAAATTAAATGGTATTTAATGACCAAACGGTCACAATAATAATTTCTAAGAAACCACTAGTTGGATATTAATCAAAGAATAAAAGGGCTTAAGAAGAAAGAAAAGAAAAGAAAAACAATAGTTTGTAACACATATATTACAACAATCTCCCACATGTTACAAACATTAAAATAAAAGGAGATTGAAAGCATGCATCGGTGTGGTACCCGAAGGTTTTAACCGCACCTTGGATAAATAAGTAGGAACTTAATGAATCGTGGTAGAGTTAAACTCTTTTAACCAAATCCACAAGTTAAACAAACTTATCATCCGCATAACTTTCTCCAAAAACAAAAAAAATTAAATCAAATCAAATAAACAAAAAGTCAAATCAAATCAAATAAAGAAAATTAGGTTGTTCTATAGCGAGTTGGCGCCTTATACAGGCCATGCGCCTCTGGGTTTCATGAGTGCTCTAGAGACTTGCCAAAGTCTCATAGGAAGCGGCACCACCTCCACACTCACATAGGTGGCGTCCATCAAGAATGTGTGCAGAGAACATCTCATCCCAACAAGTAGGGACTATGGACCCATTAAGAGTTTTAAATTCATCCTTACTCACTCTGCAGCTTTTGTTATTACACCATAAAATGGCTTTCATGAGCGCTCTAGAGACCTACCCAAGTCTCATAGGAGATAGCACCTCCACACTCGTATAGGTGGTATCCATCAGGAGTGTGTGCAGGGAACACCCCATCCCAACAAGTAGGAACTATGGATCCATTAAGAGCTTTAAGCTCATCCTTAATCACTCTGCATCTTGTACTGTCTTACACCATAGGGATGGACTCATCACTAATCTTCTCAACAAGATAGTTAATAAACATAAATTGACAGTACCATACCTCATTTCACTTGTGACTTCGTTTCCCATTAAACCTTATTCATGAGATCTCCAATCATAGATGTTGGGTATCAATCACAGTGTCATGATTTTGGTATCAGTCCTGTCCCCCTCGATGCTTCTCTCACTAGCCTTCTTCTAGTGGCATGGTAAAAGAATTTGCAGAATTCTTTTATGACCTCACAGAGTCCATGGACATATACCGGTCTCAATAAGCTGCCTCACAATATTGTGTACTTTCTCATTATAAATTCTTTACTCGAGCTTTGGTAGCCTGACAATCACAATAAACACATAGATCCAACTATGTTATCATATAAAGGCAAATTAAATAAATTAACCAATAGGTTCTTTAGCCATTCATCTTCAGTTCATGCCTTCTCCAAGGCAATTAACTTTGACTCCATAGTAAACCTTGCTATGCAAGTTTTTTCGAGGACTTTCAAGAGATAGCTCCTCCAGCCAGAGTAAACACATAATAGCCATTAGTAGGCTTTGTTCATCCGAATCAATACTACAGTTGCATTCCTTTCAATATAGCAGGATAATCACAATAAGACAAACCAAAATTAATTGTGCCCTTTGAGAATCTCAACAATTTAGAAATCGCATCACAATGGCTCAATACCATGATTATGAGTATATCTACTCAATTTACTACAATATATGTAATACCAAGGCATATACAATTTGTCAAAATATCAAGCTACCAATGATTTGTGCATATTTTTCTTGCAATAATACCATCACCATGATTCTTAACCAAGTGTATTTTTTAATCATATGGTGTAGACATAGGTGGATAATAAGAGTGCTCAAATCTTTTAAGCTCTTTTCAACATAATATGTATGAGATAAAATAATGCAATCATTATCTCTAATAACTTTAATGTCTAAGATGACATTAAGTCTACCTATGTCTTACATATCAAAATTAGATGTAATAAATCTTTTAACTTCATGCACAACATCAATGCTAGTTCAAAAAATAAGCAAGTCGTCAATATATATAAACGAATAATGACAAATTCATTATTGTAAAACTTGCTATGCATTTACCAAAAAAAAAAATACTGAAAGCAAGAAACTTTTATTTAGGGTGATTGAGAGGCCATCACAAGCTTGACAATGAATCTCCCCTTTAATGCTTTTGTATTTTTCATGGCAATTTGAGAGATATTCTTGAACATATTTCATGCCAAGGTTAGGAATTAGCATCATTTGTTTTATAGTCAAAATTGTGATATGGAATTCTTATGTTGATGTCTTTCCTAATTCTGTCAATGTCTGCATATTTTTAATTTCGAATGAGTATAGGGAGCATGCACAACTGAGTAAGTTTATTTGGTATTATTTGTGTAGGTGGAGATGAGCCCTGTCTGGCAACAGAAGAAACTAATAGATTTTTGCAAGGCAAATGGAATTGTTGTCACTGCTTTCTCTCCATTGGGAGCAAAAGTGACTAGTTGGGGCACCAACCATGTTATGGAGAATGAAGTTCTCATGGAGATTGCAAAAGCAAGGGGGAAGACTGTTGCTCAGGTTTGTCTTAGATGGATATATGAGCAAGGGGTGACTCCTGTGATGAAGAGCTACAACAAGGAGAGGTTGAAGGAGAATCTGCAGATCTTTGACTGGGAACTATCAGAGGATGACAGTAAGAAGATCAGTGAAATCAAGCAGAGCACCGGATGATGCTCAAGGAGGAACTTATTTCAGCTCGTGGACCCTACAAGTCCATTGAAGAGCTTTGGGATGGAGAGCTCTGAACTTTAACCTTTAAGAGAGTTTGCTGCTTGCATGTAAAATAGGTTGATTTTTATTTTTACAAGTTGTTATTGATCCAAAGGTTGACTTTCACTCCCACATCTTTATAGTTGTATCACAGTCGTATGAGAGTGTACTAAATAGTATTATTCTTATAAAATATTTGTGGGATAAAAATACAGGACGTAGAATTTCTCTTTTGGAATATGTTACTAACTTACTATTTCACTTCTGACGAAAGGCACCGAGACATCAAGTTGTTCGGCTTGTGTTTCATTATTCTTGCAATTGGAAAATTTTTGGTCTTCATCCTTTAGAACAGCCGTTTGCATCTATTTTCAGAAATTTGAAACGAAATCTTTTCGAACCCTAGCCCCATTGGTTTATAGCTTCGATTTTCTGTGATTCTTTATTTCGTTTCTATATGTGGATTTTGGAAGGAAATGCTAGTTTAGAGAGACCCATTTGGGATTGGGTTTGATGTTGAAAGGGGTATTCGTCAAAATGGACCTGTAAGTGTTTTTTTCACTGTTTGTAGGACTGTTTCAAAACTTAATCCCCTTTGGGATTTTGTTGTTAATGTATGCGTGTAGATACTAGATATATTGATGTTTGAAGGTTTTGTGCAGTGATCAGGAAAGGAAGTTGAATGGGTTCAGAACCAAAAAGCAATTGGACCAACTCCCTGTAATATACTTTGGCAAGATCTATGAAATGAGCCGGGCTGTGTATGTTAAGAAGAGAATTTGTAGCTTAAGTATCACCAAAACATGAGTGCTTCAAACTCGGAATTCTTTCCCAGACTGGCTTTTGGGTACTGTTGATTTCATATTCGATGCATACTGAAAGGGGAAATTATTAAATTTATGTTGCCAAAGGCTGAAAATGGTCTTCAATATTTCATACAAAAATTATGCAAACTAGCTGGAAACTTTTGTGCAGACTTCCTCATATTTTTATGGATGACTGAAGAACTAATTGCTTCAGAACTAAACAGCATGATCTGCTTTGGGCATACACATAAAGTTATGATCTATCTAAAAATCCACTTATCGTACCTATTTAATCTGACATTTCTTTCTGCTTTACTAACAATTCAAATGAAAAGTATGAACAATGGCTGGATTATCTTCCCACTTATTTGTACTGTCCTGATTCTCATTCATTATAACTCTTCTTTATAATGTAAAGTTTCAAAGCTGTTGATATTGCAGCTGATATAGGGTATGACATTTCCTGTCTTACTTTGCATAATTAATGTCTAGTGCCACTGATAAGTAACCTGTTTGTATCTTTCTATAAAGAATACTTGCTTGTACTAGAAGATAGGTCTTCTCTAAGGGATAGATGTTGTTTGCTCTTCTTTATCCTTCTTGTTCTGCTGAAGTTTCTTTATTCACTTGTGTTCTCCTGTTTTTATGCTTTAGGATTTCCTGTAGCAGAAATATTTTACATTGGCTCCTTCAGGCTTAAGTGCCATCTGTGCTAATTCTGGTGATTTGAGTCCCTCTTTCATGTTTGTTGTTTATGCACCAAATAGCCCCTTGCTTCTTCAAGTTTAGGGGCAAGGAAGCTTTGAGAAATGGGTATCATTGAAGAGTGCTAAATTGAGATTTTGCCACTAATAACCTTTGCACTGTGCCATGAACAAAAAAGTTCCTTGCACAACTCTGTTATTGGACTTAATATGATCTGTTGTTTGCTTTTTGTTGGGAAGACATTTTGTTTAGGAATTGAACTTGCCTTTCTAGGTAATGCTCAGGAAGCATGGACTTGGTATTTGGTGCCTTTAGCTATCTATGCAATTTCTCTATATTATGAAGCAAAGCAAAATGATGAGGTGCTTATATATGAGTATGATGTAGAACACCATAGCATTTTGGTCTTCAAAGTTCTCAGATTGCTTTGCTCACCCAGCTCAAGTTATTGCTTTCTTTTCATTGAGGCAGTGACATTCTTATTTTTTTGCTTGGAACAAAACTTTGGATGGAAATGAAGTGGAAAAAATACTGTGATAAGATCCTTTATTTTTTTTTGAAACTAGCTGCTGAAGACCGCTTGAGCAGAAGCAATACAGCCTAGGCTGCTCTGCTTGAGTGGAGCACACTGGGTTGCTTCAGCTCGAATGGGGCATTCCGCCTGCTCCATGTGATACCACCACTCGAGTGTCCATTGAGCGGTGCACACTGCCTGCACCAAAGAATGGCTGCTGCTTGAGCAGTGGGTGTAGGCTGTCCCACATCATTAAATGAAGCCAATTTCATTTGGGGTTCTTCTTACAATCATCCAATGGATCAGTTAATAGTTTCCGTTAACAAGTCTTGCTAATGAGTGGAGAGTAGTTTGCCAAACAGAGCCCAAATTGCTGACATTTTAGGGCATGCTAATAAAGAGGATGGATTTGGATTTTAGGATCAGAAAGCAAGAAACTTTTATATAGGGTGATTGAGAGGCCATCACAAGCTTGACAATGAATCTCCCCTTTAATGCTTTTGTATTTTTCATGGCAATTTGAGAGCTATTCTTGAACATATTTCATGCCAAGGTTAGGAATTAGCATCATTTGTTTTATAGTCAAAATTGTGATATGGAATTCTTATGTTGATGTCTTTCCTAATTCTGTCAATGTCTGCATATTTTTAATTTCGAATGAATATAGGGAGCATGCACAACTGAGTAAGTTTATTTGGTATTTATTCTTAGCATGATTAGGAGTTTAACCACAATTAGACCATGTGATTTATTCATAGTCTGTTATTCTCAATGTATTATGCCTAGATATATATGTTTACAACTTAAAAGATTGAATATGTTCAAAATTTACACTATTCTATCTATGATTCTGGAAGTTCACTAGGCAGATAGGATTATGTAATTTGGTAGATCCCATTTTTATATAATACCCTTAAAATTCAACAAATAAAAAAAAAAAAAAAAAAAAAAAAAAAAAAAAAAAACTTATTAATGTATCAGTAGTTTCAATAAAAAAAATCAAAAACCAAAGTCGAAATAAAATTAAAACAAAAAAATAGAAATATATAAAAATTTAAAAAACACGTATAAATTAACTTAAACATATATAAAAAAAAAAAAAAAATCCAGTTAGAAAAGACTTGAACTAAAAAAAATATAAATGCAAAATCAGTCAATGTGGTTGGCCTAAATTACAAATATATTTGTATGACATAAAAAAATAAAATAAAATAATTCAGAGATTATCGGAATAGGCTAAAATAACAATTTAGTCCCAATAATCAAATTCCGTCAAAATACTTAACAGGTTTCATTAATGTATTACGTTATCACCAATAGAATAATGATACATGCCATTCTTAATTAAAAATAAATAAATATATTAAAAATATAAATATATGAACTAAAAAAAGATATAAATTATTATTATTTTTTTAAAAATTTTAAATTTTAAATTTTATAGTTTTATATATTTATGTATGGCTATTCTAAGCGCGACAGAATCTTAAAAAATGCAGAAAATACTTGGAAGATCAATTTTAGCTTCGTCATAATTTAATATTATATAGTGGGAAATAATTTGGAAATGATATTTCTCTTCACTTTTATCATTTCATTTTCTACAAAACATCTTTGAGATTTATCTTCCACGTGGCTACGCCAGAGTTGATTGAAGGAAAGTGGATGGTAATTGCAAACAGCTGGAAAAGATTGGCATACAATTAATTGAAGGAAAGTGGATGGTAACTGCAAACAGCTGGAAAGTGGATGGTAATTGATATTTCTCTTCACTTTTATCATTTCAATTTCTACAAAACTTATCCTCCAAGATTTGGCTTAAGTCTTCGTCTTGGTCAACGTCAACATTGTGGCAGTTGTCAAGTTGCCCTACAATTATTGAAGGAAAGTGGATGGTAATTGCAAACAGCTGGAAAAGATTGGCCTACAACTATTGAAGGAAAGTGGATGCATATTGCAGGCTTCCTTTTGCTTTTACTCGAAAAACTGATCATATATTCAGGACACAGCCGACTCCTTTTAACTCACAAGACACAGCCTCCTTTTTCAGTCAAGTTTACAGCAAGCATTTCCGTATCTATGGCTGCTCAAATCCGTTGGAATTACGACGTCTTCTTAAGTTTCAGAGGTGAAGACACTCGCAAAACTTTCACCGATCACCTCTACACCGCCTTGAGGAATGTCGGAATTTGCACATTCCGAGATGATGATGATCTTCCTAGAGGGGAGTACATCATTACCAAACTGCGCAAAGCTATTCAAGAATCAAAGGTTTCTATTGTGGTTTTTTCAAAAGGATATGCTTCTTCCAGTTGGTGTCTTGATGAGCTTGTGGAGATCGTACGTTGTAAGAATTCTATAAGCCAAACTCTTCTTCCCATATTTTATGATGTGAACCCATCCGATGTGCGAAAACAAACCGGAACTTTTGCCGAAGCATTTGCTGGGCATGCAGACCGGTTTCAAGCGGAGATGGAGAGGGTGCACAAGTGGAGAACAGCTCTTACCGAAGCTGCAAACATTTCTGGCTGGGATCTCCAAGACGTTGCAAACGGGTATTATATATGTTATTGTCTCTTGTGCTTTTTATGCAACGTTATTATTAATATTTTATTTTATTTTTTGTCTTTTGTTTTTCTTTTAAATGTCAATCGAAAATTGATAAAAATTAAATTGAAGTTTAGCTAAAAATAGATTGACGATTTAACTTTATATGACTACTGATCCACATTTAACTTGGTTATAGAAAAAGTAATACGAGTTTTATAGTGACAGGCAATTTTGGATCTCAGATCAAATCTTTAAGTTATTTTGAAATTAAACTCAATTATTTTCACGGAAAAAGATCTTGAAACTCAAACATTTAGGGTGTGTTTGGCAAAAGACTTGAAAAAAGGGAGTGTATTGGAACTGTAGAAGATTTGATTGATGTGAGAAAAAAAAGTAAGAACGTTTTGTATTAAAAAAGTAAAAAAAAATTGTTTTGTAGTAATTTTTTTTAAAATAATAATAAAAAGTGATTAATGTGATATAAAAAGTAAGAATGTTGAAATTTATTTTGAGATGAATTTTTTTGGTCTTTGGGTCCATTCCCGTCCATGTTAGTTTGTGATAAAATTAAATGGGTGGTAGGCAATGGAAATTTGATTTCCCTTTGCTAGGCATCCTGATTGATCCCTAGTCCATATGTTTGCCAACCTTTTTGTTTTCAGTCTGAAAAATAAATACATCAACTAGCAAGATAAAATGCCCCTGAAAATACAAAATACTTTTTAAATACCTATCTTCTTCTCTGGTTGTAGGAATATTTTGACAAATTAACAGGTGCTTAAACTTCACATTGGTACCATTTAACTTATTATTATTTTTTTTAAAAAAATTATTAAGTTCAATAAAAATAAATTGTTTATATAATATAATCATATATAGAAGGGTAATTCTTAGTTGCATTAATTCATTGATGGTTTTCCGTTCCATGCCCATTATACCGGCAGAGTACATAATGATTTTATAGCAATGCTTTCTGTGAAACAGTTAAGTTATGTTTGGTATATGAAATAGCTAATATTCTCAAATTTCAGTTCTTAATAAATATTATTTATTTATTTTTTTAATGAAATAGTTATTTTGCATATCAAACATAATCTTACTGACCTTGTCATCCAAATGGAAAAAAAAATGACAAAAATTGTTTCCTTGCATGTCATTTGGTAGGATAAGAAATTGCATAGAAATATATTTAATGGCATTCTTAATAAATTTGATATATATTACTTTATTGTTTACTACGAAAATTAGTCTCAAATGATGGAAATAATAATATCATTTTTGAAAAACTCTAAATAGATAAATATCACAATTTTATGCAGAATTAACGGATATTTATCAAAGCAAACAATCACCAAAATATGAACAATCACACACAAAGATTTTGGTGACGAAGAGGAAACATTTTAGAAAACGTTCTAAAAGTAAAACCTCTTCGGGGCAGCCAAATCCAGGAAATCACTATCAAAAGATTATCCAGAGATTACAGACACTAGGAACACTTATAACCCTTTGTAAGACCTTGACGCTATAAGATCGACAAGCCTCCAACTTGTCTCCTCGCTCACAATCTTCTTCAACGTGATTCTCCCTTATTGGACCCTTCCGATAGACTTCAATTAAGCACACAATCAAAACTAACAAAAATCCTCTAAGAGGAATCAATTTGGCTCACAACAAAATAATCACTCAAGCACAGCCTCACACGAACTCTCTGGGGGTGAAAATTCGTACCTCTCTCTTCTATAATAATGTATATATACCTCCAACAAAACCCTAGACCTAACCCACTTAAAATCATGTTTTTGGGCCTAAAACTTATGGGTGTCCGGACAGGTTAATGGCTGTCCGGACAGGGCTTTATGGAGCAGAAATGGAGTTTCTGGAAATGCAGTCCAGACCCCGAAGAAGGCCTGTCCGGACTGGGCATGCAATCAGCATCTTGGAAATGCTGTCCAATCTTGATCAATTGCTCCGATTGATGGGCGTTTGTGGTCCAATTGAGCTAAAATTTTGCAGAGACATTCATAACACATGAATCTACATTATGAACGGTGGAGATTGGATTTTGAGCATTCTATATCAGTGTTTGAGCCCATGAACAGTAGCCTCTGCATTTTGAAACTGAATTAAGCCAACACAAGAACTAACACTTTTGACACATATGGCTCATATAATTTTCTTCATTTACTTTACTTGTGCTCATGTTATTCTTTTGCTTTCTTTTAAATTATATTTATCAGGTACGAATCAAGGTTTATCGAGAAAATTGTTGAAGAAGTTTTGAGTAAAGTGAAGAATGCTTGCTTGGATATTGCCAAACATCCAATAAGTATGGATTATCGTACTGAAGAGATGAAAGGTTTATTAAATCTTGGAACGAATGATGTTCACATTGTAGGCATATATGGCATGGGTGGAATCGGCAAAACAACCTTAGCTAAAGCTGTTTATAACCAAATATATAAAGAGTTTGAAGGAAGCAGTTTTCTTTTTAATATTAAAGAAATTTCAGAACAACCCAATGGTTTAGTTCAGTTACAAGAACAACTTCTTTTTGAAGTCCTAAAAACCAAGAACTTGAAGATTGCCAATGATGCTAGAGGAATCAATTTGATTAAGGAAAAATTGCATTGTAAAAGAGTACTTCTTATCCTTGATGATGTTGATCACTTGAAACAACTCAATTCATTAGCTGCAAGCTCTGGATGGTTTGGTCCAGGAAGTAGAGTGATTGTAACAACTCGAGATGAACATTTGTTAACTATACTAGGAGTACATGAAAAATATAAGGTCGAGGAATTGCATCATGAGGAATCTCTTCAACTTTTTAGTTGGCATGCCTTTGGGATGGCTCATCCACTACAAGATTACAAGGAGCTCTCAATTAGTGTAGTTAATTATGCGGGAGGGCTTCCATTAGCTCTGGAAATTTTGGGTTCCAATCTATTTGGAAGAAGCACTATTGAATGGAAAGATTCATTGGAAAAATTACAAAAATATCCTAACAACCAGATTCAAAAAATACTGGAAATGAGCTTTGATTCACTAGATGATGATAATGTGAAGAACACATTCCTTGATATTGCGTGTTTCTTTGTTGGTATGGACAAAGATTATGCCATCAAAATATTTGACGGTTGTGGTTTCTTTCCCAAAAGTGGTATTAATATTCTTATTGAGAGGTCTCTTGTCACAATCAATGACCAAAATGAGTTGAGGATGCATGATCTAATTCGAGATATGGGAAGGGAGATTGTTCGTGAAAGATCATCCAACGATCTAAGAAAACGTAGTAGATTGTGGTTTCATGAGGATGTCTTGCACGTGCTTAACAAACAAATGGTAAGAAGCATAATTAATCATTCATATATAAACACTTGAATACACAAACACATAATATGCTTGTTATATAGGTATTCATGAGTTTTGTCATGTTTTTTTTATAATTCAGCATGCATTGTTCCTTGAATAGTTTATACACATAACATATAATAAAGGTATGATCTTAGATATAAAAAGATAATTCTAAATCATTTCAGCAACGGATATAGTAGAAAGGCATGCAATCACATTATTAGTACTTATAATCATGTCTACATCACATTAATGTTATCTTTAAAAAAATAAAAAATTATTGCAAAAATGTCTAGGAGTTCGCAACATGAGAATGTGTGTTACTAATCCTATTGTCTATTTCTCCAGGGATCAGAAGCAGTAGAGGGTCTCATTCTAAATCTATCTATACTTGAAGATGTACATTTTGAAACTGAAGCATTTGCAAAGATGAAAAATTTGAGATTGCTACAAATCAATGGTGCAAATCTCACAAGATGCGATAGACATCTTTTTGAAGGGTTAAGATGGCTTTGTTGGCATCGGTGTCCTTTGAAATTTTTACCATCAAATTTTCATTTAGAGAACCTTGTTATCCTTGACATGCAGGATAGTAATGTCAAACAAGTCTGGAAGGAGATCAAAGTATAATAAATCTTACGTTTCCTTTTATTTCTCCATTTATAAGTCAAAACTTTCTTTCTTCTCTTTTAACGATTTTGTTTTGGCAGATACTTAACAGGTTGAAAGTCCTTAATCTCAAAAATTCCAAATGTCTTACCAAGACACCAAACTTCTCCCAAGTCCCAATTTTGGAGATACTGATACTTGAAGGCTGCACAAGTTTGATTGAGCTTCATGAGTCCATTGGAAATCTAGAAAGACTTCTTTTGCTAAATTTAGAAGGATGCCAGAACTTAAGGAATCTTCCGGAAAGTACTACTAACTTAAAATCTCTTCAAATTCTTAACTTGGCTGGCTGCTTAAAACTTGATAAGCTACCTGAGCAATTAGAAAATATGATGGCTTTAAAGGAATTCATTGCCGACAGAACTAGTATTATGCAACTCCCGGCTTCCTTTGGTCTTTTAAAGAATCTCGAAATTGTGTCATTATTGGGATGTAATGGACAAACTTCAAAATATTGGTTATGGCGTTTCTTACTGCGGATATCACCAGAAAGCTCCAATCCCACACATTTGCTCCCAGCTTCCATTTCTGGACTATGTTCTTTGAGAAGGCTAAATCTCTACGATTGTAATCTGTCTGAAGATGGGTTTCCAATTGATCATGGGTGTTTGTCTTCACTCGAGAACTTGGATATAGGAAAAAATAATTTCCTTAATCTACCTCATGGCATCGGCCGCCTTCCTAAATTAACTAAATTGTCGTTGAAGCAGTGCACGAGTCTTCAATCAATTTCAGAACTCCCCGCAAGTTTAATGTATTTGGATACAAGTGACTGCACATCATTAGAAACACTCCCAAATCTGTCGCACCTGCAAAGTTCAGAAGTTCTTTGCTTTGAGAAGTGTCCGAAATTGGTTGAGTTTCCGGGCATAGAGTGTTTGGAATATACAGCAGATATTTACCGAGACTCTGGCCACAGTCTAGCTATCATCGAAGAATTAACTGTTCGTTATTTCTGGTTTGTCTCTCTCACTCTACTTGTATGCGCGTGCATGTGTAGTTTTTATGTTCTGAACATTTTTTTTTTTTTTTTGAAATAGATCTTCAAGCATGAAATTTATCGACTGAATTGGAGGGACTATATCCATTCAGTTGCCATGCCCCTCCCCCCACTGGCATGGTAACTGAGGAGGGAGGTGATACGTACCAAAATAGTAATATTTTAGCCCTTATCTTATATTTGTTAATTTGTTAATTTTGTTAGTTTGTGCTATTTTATTTTATTTTTGTATTTTCTTTGTTTTATAGGTTTTGGAAGAAAAGAAATTACCATGCCTCCCCCCCACTCTTATAGTAACTGTCAGATTATGTGACTTGAATTTATTCATCAACCTTACCGTGGGCCCCAAAGCATTATGGCATCCCATACCTTTTGACTTGTGTTTCTCTCACACACGTCCATTTTACTTCTCCATTCATTGAGCTTCTTTTAGAAGCTTTGTGAAAGGGCTTCTTGTTTTATTATTGAAGCCATTCGGTCATCAAGAGGGGAGAGGCATCAACTTTTGCAAGGAAAAAGAGAGAAAGAAGAAAAGCAAAGCTGTCGAGAGAGAGAGGCTTGTACTGTAGAGAAAAAGAGATACTCCATTTTTCTTCATTTTGAGTGCTGAAAAGCTTAGAGAATTTTAGAGAATATTTTTCTCTTTTGTATCTAATTCTCTTTTGAGTGAGATTGGGGTGTATTGGGGCTTTTGGGTTTGAGTGGTTTTGTTTGTACTACTCTTTGTACTCCACTCTTTGTTAGTGAATTTCTTCTGGATCGTCTCCGTGAGTGGATGTAGGCTTGTTAAGCCGAACCACTTAAATCTTTGTGTCTTGTGTGGTTGTGTTATTTTTCTATTCTACACTTTTCAACTTCTTTGGTGATCTTGGAATTTGCATTTGTCACAACAAACTGGTATCAGAGCTCGGGTATTTATTTTGCGGGATGGCTACGGCAAAATTTGAAGTAGAGAAGTTTGATGGTCAGAATAGTTTTAGCCTTTGGCCCATCAAGATGCGAGCTTTATTACGACAACAAGGCTTGGCAAAGATTTTGGATGGCGAGGTGCCATCAACATCATCAACGGAGGAAACAAAGGAACTTGAAGAAAAAGCCCACAGTGCAATTTTGTTGTCTCTTTCAGATGGAGTTTTAAGAGAAGTTGCCGATGAAGAAACAGCCGCTGGACTTTGGAAGAAGCTGGAGAGCTTGTACATGACGAAATCCCCCACTAATCGATTGTATTTGAAGCAACGGTTATATATCCTCAAGATGAAAGAAGGTATGCCTCTTTGTGATCATCTTGATGACTTTAATAGAATTATTTTGGATCTGAAAAATATTGATATTAAAGTAGATGATGATGATCAAGCCCTGATTTTGATGTGTTCACTACCTGATGCTTTTGATAATTTTGTTAATTCAATGTTGTACAGTAGAGATACTATCTCCTTAGCTGATGTTAAATTTGCTTTAAATTCTATGGAGTTGAGGACAAGATTGAATAGTAAAGGTAGTGATAATCAGGCAGAGGGTTTATTTGTTAAGGGTTGTTCAGAAAATTCTACTAATTTTAGAGGTTGATCCAGTGAGAGGGATTTGGGTAAAGGTAAATCAAGAGGCTGATCCCAGTCCAGGTCAAAGAAGAAAGTAAAGTGTTACTACTGTAAAAAGTATGAGCATTATAAATCCGAGTGTCCGAAGTTGAAAAATAAAGAGGAGGGTGACAAGCAAAGTTCCTCTTCTGTGGCTGGTGTTGTCGAAGGAAATTCTAAGGGTTCAGACCTTGTCCTTGTAGTTACCCTTTCTAATGATCCTTCTAACGACAAGTGGGTCCTTGATACTGCTTGTACATTTCATATGTCCCCTAAAAGGGATTGGTTTACTACCTATGATTCAGTCAATGGTGGTTCAGTCTTGATGGGAAATAATGTCACCTGCAAGATTGTTGGTATTGGTACAATCAGAATTAGGATGCATGATGGGATTGTAAGGACTTTGACGAATGTTCGATGATGTGGTATTTTTGTGACCAAAAATATCAATTATAAAAATAATCACTCGCAATAGAACGAATCTTTGTAGGATACGGCTATAGAGAGGGTGTCGAACCTCAAGGACTACAGGGGTTTTATTATCAGAATTTGAAAGATTAAAATTAACTTAATTAAAAAGATGTTTGATTTGATTTTCTTTAAAAACTAAAGTGCATGAAAATAAAAGAGATTTAAAATAAGAGAGAGAGTGTAAGGGATTGACTTCACCTCTATCCGCACAACAATGGTTAATCATAATTAATTCTAGATATTCATTCTATGCATGTTATAAATAAACAAGAAACTACCTTATTAAAGAATAAGCATAATCTATCTTTGGTTGGTACGGATCGTCCACCTAACCACTAAGATGCGGTACGACCCGTCTTCCCTAAGTATAAATTATCAAATTCTATAATAGGATACATACAATCAATGAATAAGTGTAACCCATCTTCGGTTGGCACGGACTGTCTACCTAAATTACACTAAACTAGGATGTAGTACAATCCGTCTTCCCTAGGCATGGCCTATCAAATCCTATTGATCATATGTCAATTAAACCCATTGTATAACCATCATCCTCATAATCACAGAAAACAAAAATGATTTGATTTCAATAAAAGTAAAATACTTTCTAAGACAAGAGAAGAATTTTACAAATATTGATATTGAAATTTAAGAACAATTGCATTTAATATGAAGAACATAAATCAATTGTAGCAATCCTCATAGTTATACAATCAACATGCATAAATTAAAAATCTAGAAATTAAATACAATCAAACCATTGTGCTTGGATAGGGTTACATCAACACCCTATTACAGAATTAGCCGCTCATCGAGGTGCTAGGATGGCCTCCTGCCATGGATTATCTCCTCTTTAACTTGTCAAGCCTCCAAAAAGATTTTTGTATCTAAAACTAAGCACACCTTCTCTTGAAGGTTAAAGGTCTATTTATAGGGAGCAAGTCAGTCCTAGAAGCCCTAGGAAACCTAGAAATTTCGGAGATTTAAGTCCAAGTTCAATTAGAATAAAGAAAACCTAAGTCCAAATCGGAATAGGATTCGCCCAGAATTGCGTTCCTATCTTGCGGGGCAATTTTGGCATTGCGGCGCTCCGAATTAGGAAAATTCTATTTGACCATGATTTATAGAAATTTGAGTTAGGTTTCCAGTCCCGCTTGAATCACCTCAATCGGATATTTGAGCTGAAAGTTATGGCCAAAATACCGAGACGTATGCAGAATCCAAATTTGAATCCAATCCGATTTTGACTCCAATTTGAAAATTTCCGAATTAATCATTTTCTTTATTTGATTAAACTTAACCATGATTGGTTAAGTTTAACCATATCTTCTAAGTCTTCTCAAAGTGTGCTTTTAAGCCCAAAATCAATGGAATTAATTGCATCTTTATTTATAACCTAAAAACACAAAAACAAAATAAAATCAAACAAATAACAACGCTATGGAATTAACATATGCAAATTAAGGGGCTTGAATGTGCAACATTCGGCGCTTATCACACCCCCAAACTTACATATTGCTAGTCCCTTAGCAATACAAAACAGAAAATAAACTGAAAAACAAAAAGATAAGTCCATCTTTCGTGGGATGTACAATTGCATTTAGCGTATGCAACAAGCTTTTTAAACCCCTAGGCATTCCCTAGAGGACGAGTGAAGTCTCATGAAGGTTTTCTAGGAATGATACCCACAAACATTGTCATCATTATGTCATTCAAAAGGATAAAGTATCACAAAAATAATGGTTCTCATTCATTAGCAAGCTTAAAATTATAAACTTCATCTTCAAAATTCCAAGGAATTTGCTAGTCAAATCACTTACAAATGGCAGATTGAGATACATAAATTTCAATCAGTGCAAAGTGAACTAACACATAATCATGAGGCTTCAAAATAATTCCAGTATGAATGAATCAACATCTCAGAATTTATTGGACTTCATATCAAATGAAACAACCAAGGCATACATTTTTTTTCTTTTTTTTTCTTTTTTCTTGTTGTAGGCTTTGCAATGCTTAGCTCCCTTAAGCTTTCTAGTTGACTCATGTATCGAGTGTTAGGCCAATGTCTCCCAAACCAAATGGCTTTAGGGCACTAGGTGTAAAGACACCCCTAAGGACTTACTAACTCGAGTCAAAAAGGCTACGAAACTAAGCTAACCATTTTATTAATCAACCCAAAAAAATTTCACTTTTTGACGCGAACACTGACTGCTTAATGAGGCAAGAGGTGCGGTTACTTAGCGAAAAATTCAAACTTGAATTTTTTTTTTTTTAATTTTTTCTTTTATTTTATACATATATATCATGCCAAAGTTATTCATCCAATATGTCACCCAACAGAATTCAAGACATTGAAAACAAACATAATTGGTCTCAAAATTCATACCTCACAGACATGTGCTAGTGTGCTCAAGATAGATTTAAATTGAAACAAGAAGCATCTCATGTTGCCAAAAGAAAATAACAAGACTTAAAATCCCTAAGTCATATAATCATGTGTTCATAACTTTAAGCCTATCAATGAAAATTTAAACCAAAATCAAAGCTCAACCATATGCTTAAGAATGACATAACAACAAAAATGGACCGTGTTTTGTTTTTCCATACCCCTAAACTTGAATCATACATTGTCCCCAATGTATGTATAGAACTAAAAAATAAGATCAAGAGTACAGAAATACTTGAATGAGCAGATGTAGGCATATCATACCCCCAAACTTGAATGCAAAAACACATGTCCTAAAAATAAAGTGATACTCCAACCAAATACCAATCAAGTGCACACATTGTTGTAAAAAGATAAACAAAGAATGAAATAACAATGGATAAAATAAACCTGGATGGAGATCATATGCCCTGGTGGAATGAGGAGTCAAGCGCACAGGGCCTGCACTCAATCTTATGAAACTGACTCATCTAGTCAAAATATATGGAACGGAATCCATATCCTTGATGCGCGCAGTGTTCTCTGACCCTTAAGTTTAAATTTGAAGCACCAATCTTTTCTTCTCTTGGACCAAAGAGAATAAATTTTACCCACAAATGGGTAATTCCAAATGTCAGCATATCGAGGTAGATCCTTCTCGATGGTCACTTTTTCCTCGTCTAACTGCCCTAACAGACTATCCTCCTGGCCTCTTGGTAAGTCATAAGAAATAATGGCCGGGATAGTGTCATCTATCCCTAAAAATGAAGATTTCAAATTACCTGGAACAGGGGCTTGGAGCTCATATGGCATCTCGGGAATAAGAGGTGATGGTGAAGAAGCCTTAGTGCTCGCTTCCTTGCTTTTTTTCCGAAGTAGATCCTGTGGGACCTCAATTTGCTCCTCCTTTGGCTCCTCTTTCCTTTCTTCCACGTGGTTTTCGACCACCTCTCCACTCCTCAGTGTGGTGATAGCTTGCTCATGACAAGAAATACTTTCTTCCTTCATGTAGTGTCCATCAGGATTGGCCACCGGCTGATTTTGAAACTCTTCTTCTTCCATCCTATTGAGGTGGTTGACGATTTGTTCAACATGAGCTTCCATCTTGGCGTCTATCTCGGCGAAGAATTGAGGGGTATAACGTTCTTGTTGAGATTTCACCGTCTGCTTTATCTCACCCGTTAGCTCACTTATCATTTTTAGTATCCGATCCTCAAAATTAGAATCTGAGGGAGGTGGTGCGGCTTGGTATTGTTGTTGTGAAGGCCAGTAGATGGGAGATGGCTCCTCTTGATATTCTTGAAAGTCAGAACCCATCGAAGGAGGTGGTTCGGTTTGGTATATCTGTTGTGGAGTTGCTTGATATGGAGGAGAATAGGATTGATCATTGAATTGAGGATATGCCTGATGGTACAGTTCATGACGTTGTGGAGCATAATTCCCAGGAGCTTGAGTTTGCCACGAGAGATTAGACTGGTTGCTCCACGCCGGGCTATAGGAATCAGAATAATGGCCATTCCCTGGTCTAGAGAACGGTCTGTTCATATGCTCATAAGAATAATTAGAAAATTGTCCCGCTGTAGGACAATCTCTAATATGATGATAAGGACTATAGCAATATGAACATGGTCCATGGGGTGTTGGAATGCCTCCCCACATGAACTAAACTAATATAATTAACATAAAATAACAACAGAAAAATAAAAATAAAAACTCACAAACGGCCTTTAGGTGCCCTGGAAATTTGGAAGCGGACTGCTGCTAATGCGCTCGATCGCATGGCAGAGTACGCTTGAGTGTACTGCCGCAGATGGGTGTGAGCACAGGAGTGGAGGGATCGAGCACAAAAGGTGGAGTGCGTACGTGCGCTCGATCGCAGTCACAGTGAAGGCAGCTACGGACCTGTTTGCAAATTCTAACATAAAACAAAAACAAAACACAAACAGAATTAAAATTAGCAGAAAAATGAATTATTAAGCTAAAATCAATCCTTAAATTGTGATAATAAAACCGTTAAGCAGTCCCCGGCAACAGCGCTAAAAATTGATGTGGTATTTTTGTGACCAAAAATATCAATTATTAAAATAACCACTCGCAATAGAACGAATCTTTGTAGGATACGGCTATAGAGAGGGTGTCGAACCTCAAGGACTACAGGGGTTTTATTATCAGAATTTGAAAGATTAAAATTAACTTAATTAAAAAGATGTTTGATTTGATTTTCTTTAAAAACTAAAGTGCATGAAAATAAAAGAGATTTAAAATAAGAGAGAGAGTGTAAGGGATTGACTTCACCTCTATCCGCACAACAATGGTTAATCATAATTAATTCCAGAAATTCATTCTATCCATGTTATAAATAAACAAGAAACTACCTTATTAAATAATAAGCATAATCTATCTTTGGTTGGCACAGATCGTCCACCTAACCACTAAGACGCGGTACGACCCGTCTTCCCTAGGTATAAATTATCAAATTCTATAATAGGATACATACAATCAATGAATAAGTGTAACCCATCTTCAGTTGGCACGGACTGTCTACCTAAATTACACTAAACTAGGGTGTAGTACAATCCGTCTTCCCTAGGCATGGCCTATCAAATCCTATTGATCATATGTCAATTAAACCCATTGTATAACCATCATCCTCATAATCACAGAAAACAAGAATGATTTGATTTCAATAAAAGTAAAATACTTTCTAAGACAAGAGAAGAATTTCACAAATATTGATATTGAAATTTAAGAACAATTGCATTTAATATGAAGAACATAAATCAATTGTAGCAATCCTCATAGTTATACAATCAACATGCATAAATTAAAAATCTAGAAATTAAATACAATCAAACCATTGTGCTTGGATAGGGTTACATCAACACCCTATTACAGAATTAGCCGCTCATCGAGGTGCTAGGATGGCCTCCTGCCATGGATTATCTCCTCTTCAACTTGTCAAGCCTCCAAAAAGATTTTTGTATCTAAAACTAAGCACACCTTCTCTTGAAGGTTAAAGGTCTATTTATAGGGAGCAAGTCAGTCCTAGAAGCCCTAGGAAACCTAGAAATTTCGGAGATTTAAGTCCAAGTCCAATTAGAATAAAGAAAACCTAAGTCCAAATCGGAATAGGATTCGCCCAAATGATGGTAAATTTAATAAATTCTGCAAGAATGAAGGCATCACTAGACATCACACAGTTAGTCATACTCCACAGTAAAATAGGGTCGCTGAGCGGATGAACAGGACTCTCTTGGAGAGAGTGCGTTGCTTACTTTCAATGCCTGGTTGTTTAGAGATTTTTGGTCTGAGGCTGTCAATACTGCTTGCTATTTGGTCAACCGTTCTCCATCAACAGCCATTGATTGTAAAACTCCTTATGAGGTATGGTCTGGTACTCCTATTGATTATTCATTTTTAAAAGTTTTTGGTTGTCCTGCTTATTGTCATGTGAATGATGGTAAGCTTGAGCCTAGGTCAAAGAAATGTATATTTCTAGGCTATGCGGATGGGGCGAAGGGATATAGATTGTGGTGTTTTGATCCTAAATCGCCTAAGTTTATAGTTAGTAGAGATGTTGTATTTGATGAATCTGTCATGCTTCACTCGAGAAAGGAGTCTATTGTTTCTGCAGGAAAGGAGCAGGGTTCTAGCAAGGAGGTGGAGGCCTCACAAAGGGTGCGAGATAACACTCAAGATCAGCTTGTTGCATATGTTCATGATTCTAGTTCTGATGATGATGATCTACAAGAAGAGCAAGAGACCAGCATTGCGGCTGGTGGATAGATGAGGCAAATTAGGCCACCTCAGAGATATGGCTATGTAGATTACTGTGGCAGAGGACACTGCAGTCCAGGAGCCTTCCACTTACTCAGAAGCTGTCACAAGTAGTGAGTCTACTCAATGGATTTTTGCCATGAATGAGGACATTGAATCTTTTCATAAGAACCAAACATGGGAATTGGTGAAATTGCCTAAAGGTGCTAAAACTGTTGGTTGCAATTGGATATTCAAGAAAAAGGAAGGAATCTCAGGTGTTGAAGATGCAAGGTTCAAAGCACGTTTGGTAGCAAAGGGGTATAGTCAGAGATAAGGTATGGACTTCAATGAAGTTTTCTCTCCTGTTGTGAGACATAGTTCTATTCGTGTTTTGCTTGCCATGGTTGCTCTAAATGATTTGGAACTTGAGCAACTTGATGTGAAAATTGCATTTCTGCATGGTGAGCTTGAGGAAACCATTTACATGCATCAGCCAGAGGGGTTCATTGTTGTCAGTTGAGGAGGTCGTTGTATGGCTTAAAACAATCTCCAAGACAGTGGTACAAGCGCTTTGATAGCTTTATGATCGAACATGGTTACATAAGAAGTAGCTATGACAGATGTGTGTATTACAGGCAATTGTCTGATGGTTCTTTTGTTTATTTGTTACTCTATGTGGATGACATGCTTATTGCTGCTAAAAGCATGTTGAAGATTAAGAGATTGAAATCTAAATTGAGTGATGAGTTTGAAATGAAGAATTTGGGTGCTGGGAAGAAAATCCTTGGTATAGAGATTCACAGGAATAGAAAAGCGGGAAAGTTGTACTTGTCACAAAAAAGTACATTGAGAAAGTACTTGAACGCTTTGGTATGCATAATTCTAAACCAATGAGTACTCCACTTGCAGCTCATTTCTGACTTTCAGCAGCGTCAGCGCCATAGAGTGAGGAGGAGGAGCAGTTCATGTTGCATGCTCTTTACTCTAGTGCAGTTGGAAGCATCATGTATGCTATGGTGTGCACTCGTTCAGATATTTCACAGGCAGTCAGTGTTGTTAGTCGTTACATGGCGAATCCGAGCAAGGTTCACTAGCAGGCAGTAAAATGGATACTCCGTTATTTACAGGGCACTACAGATGTTGGTTTAGTCTATGATAGAGGCAGTGGTATCAGTTCCAGTGTCACTGGTTATATTGATTTAGACTATGCTGGTGATTTGGATAAAAGAAGATCTCTGACAGGTTTTGTTTTCACTCTTTCGGGGGGTGCCATTAGTTGGAAAGCGACTTTACAGTCGATAGTTGCTTTGTCCTCTACGGAGGCAGAGTATATGGCAGCAGCAGAGGCAGTGAAAGAAGCAATTTGGCTTAGAGGTTTGGTTAGTGATCTGGGTTTGCAGCAGGATGAGACTATTGTATTTTGTGATAGTCAAAGCGCAATACATTTGACCAAAAATCAAATGTATCATGAGAGGACCAAACATATTGATGTCAGATATCATTTTCTTCGGGAGGTCGTGACACAAGGTGATATCATAGTGAAGAAAATTGCTAAGGCGGAAAATCCAGTAGACATGTTGACTAAGCCACTTCCAATCCTCAAGTTCAAGCATTGCTTGGGTTTGATTGGTGTTTGTCGTTTGTAATTACCCTTAGGGGTGTTGGAGGAGACGTCTTGAGGAGATTTGTGTTGAAGACTTGATGAAATTCAAGTCAAGGAGGAGATTTGTCAGATTATGTGACTTGAATTTATTCATCAACCTTACCATGGGCCCCAAAGCATTATGGCATCCCATACCTTTTGACTTGTATTTCTCTCACACATGTCCATTTTGCTTCTCCATTCATTAAGCTTCTTCTAGAAGCTTTGTGAAAAGGCCTTCTTGTTTTATTATTGAAGCCATTCGGTCATCAAGAGGGGAGAGGCAGCAACTTTAGCAAGGAAAAAGAGAGAAAGAAGAAAAGCAAAAGTTGTCGAGAGAGAGAGGCTTGTGCTGTAGAGGAAAAGAGATACTCCATTTTTCTTCATTTTGATCTAACTTTTGGAGTGCTGAAAAGCTTAGAGAATTTTAGAAAATATTTTTCTCTTTTGTATCTAATTCTCTTTTGAGTGAGATTAGGGTGTATTGGGGCTTTTGGGTTTGAGTGGTTTTGTTTGTACTACTCTTTGTACTCCACTATTTTGTTAGTAAATTTTTCCTGGATCGTCTCCACCGGTGGATGTAGGCTTGTTAAGCCGAACCACTTAAATCTTTGGGTCTTGTGTGGTTGTGTTATTTTTCTATTCTCCACTTTTCTACTTCTTTGGTAATCTTGGAATTTGCATTTGTCACAACAGTAACTGAGGAGGGAGGTGATAAGTACCAAAATAGTAATATTTTAGCCCTTAACTTATATTTGTTAATTTCTTTGTTTTGTTAGTTTGTGCTATTTTATTTCCTTTTTATATTTTCTTTGTTTTATAGGTTTTGGAAGAAAAGAAAAATTTTCCAGAAAATTTCATACTCTTCTAGAAGACCTAGAAGATATGATTAAGCTTAACCAATCATAATATGATGTGGTTAAGTTTAATCAAATAAAGGAAAAGATTACATCGGAATTTCTCAAATTTGAGTCAAAATTGGATTGGATTCAAATTTGGATTCTGCACATGTCTTGGTATTTTGACCATAACTTTCATCTCAAATATCCGATTGAGGTGATTCAAGTGGTATTGAAAATATAACTCAAGATGCTACAAATAATTGTGAAATATAATTTTCCTAATTCGGACTGTCGCTATGTCAAAATCATCTCGCAAGATAGGAACTAATTCTGGATGAATCCTATTCCGATTTGGACTTAGGTTTTCTTTATTCTAATTGGACTAGGACTTAAATCTCCGAATTTTCTAGGATTACTAGGCTTCTAGGACTCTCCTAAGCCCTATAAATAGACCTCCAAGCCTCATAATTCAATACACAATTTGAAGGAGACAACTTTGGGGAGAGGAATTGGAGGCTACTTCTAGGAGCGGTTTTCGGTTATTTCTTTACCTTTTCCTTTTCTTTTATTTTAATTATGTATAACTAACTTTTAAGGAGCGCTAGATTAAAGCCCTAATTATGTTTATTTAATATTTCAATATTGGCGCCCTTGTGATAATCATATTGTGTTGCTTAACTTGATTAATTCTCGTTTTCTTAAATTCCTCATATATATGTGATTGGCCATTATATGCATGTGATATGGATTAGTTAATAAATTAATTTGGATGATCGAGTCTTGGGTTTAATAAGAGTAATAAAAGAAATCCACCTCGAGTTCTTAGGTTAATCAACATAGGGAACTGGGAGTAGACACCCATGCCCTTGGCCTCACGTGTTTGTCAATTTTCACATATTTATGCTTTCTTAAAGAACAACTTAGTAGACACCCATGCTAAATCCTTTAAGAAATAAAAGAATTAGAGCAGACACTCATACCTAATTCGTTGCTTAGGGAAATCAATAGCTTAAGGAGTAGATACCTATACCCTTAAGTTGGCAAACATTAAGTATTCATAATATAATTGAATCATTGGCATATTGTTATATTATCTAAGTATGATTAGTTATAGATATCAAAGCCCTACCTTTACCTTATCTTTATCTTTATTTCTTTTCCTTAGTATCAATATCAATCTCGTGACAATTTTGATATTTTAATTACTTCTAAAACAAAATCAATTATCTCCATGGGATCGATCTCGTACTTGCTGCACTATACTCTCGTTTGATCTTATGCACTTGTGAGTAAAACGTACTAAATATTATCTTTTAATTTAGGTAATATTTGGCACAACAAGTTTCTGGCGCCGTTGCTGGGGATTGTTTGATTTTGTTTAAAATTATTTTCCTTAGTTTATTTTCGTTTTAATTTTTTCTCTTTTCCAAGTTTTTCCGCAGTTACTGTTCTGCCTCCGGAAGTGCTATCGAGCACCCATCTAGGGCGATCAAGCGCACCAGTGCGATTGAATGCACCTCATTGTGCGATCGATCGCACATCCGGACAGCAGCGCAGTTACTGCACTAATTATAAGATCTGATTTTTTTTTTCTTTTATTTCATGCAGGGTCAGTTGAGTCTGCATCTTCATAAGTTTTATTTTTAATTTTGTTTTTATTTTCCCTTTTAATTTTAACTTTTGTTATTTTATTTTTAATTTCACACATGTGGGGAGGCATCTGGCACCCCATGGACCATGTTAATTATGTCATGACCCTTATCACCATGTTAGAGAATGTCTTACAATGAGACAAATTTCTAACAAAATTAATGGGCATAAGAACACATCGTTCTCTAGATCGCAAAACGACAACTATCTTGATTCCTGCAACCCAACTTGGAGCCAACAGTCAAATTTCCCGTAGCGAGCTCAAGCTCTTAGAAATCATGCTCCACAATTTAATGAACTGCATCATCAATCATATCCGTAGTTCTATGATCAAATAGTTGCCATGCAGAAGACATAAAATATGATTGTGAACTCCATGACTACTCAGAACATATCTCCCATTCAGCCAGCCACCCAACTCCAGGTATGTGACATATGTTCTCATTCTGATCATTCTACTGAAACTTGTCTTTTGTATTCATCTACAAATCAGGAGCAAGAGTCAAAGCTGAATAAACTAGAGAGTATGGTACACACCCTGGTGACTTCGCAACAGCAATTTATGACTGATAAAAAACAAATCAATACTAGGGCCGATCAAGCCATTCAAAGACTGGAAGTACAAATGGGACAATTGGCCAGGGAGCTGAGTGCATCTCCCATCAATTGGCCTCAACAATACCAAGAAGAAGAGTGTCAAAGTTAGTTGATGGAAAACCCCAATGGACAATGCATGGGGGAAGAGTCCACCTACTATCATGTGCAAGCTGTCATACTGCGGAGTGAAGAGGTGGTTGAAAATCCAGTGGAAGAAGGGAAGGAGGAGCAAACCGAAGTTCCATAGGAGCCACATCAGGGAAAAGAAGAGAGCATTAAGCTTTTTTCAACATTAGCTCTTATTCCTGAAACACCAAGAGGTGAGGAGAGAAATATGTTAGAGCTACCACATGAGCAAATTGAGGACATCAAGATAGAAAAGCTCCCTAAGTTTTCTTCTTACTTTATTCCAGCTCATGATTCCCTACCGAATGAGAAACTGTTTGAGAAAACTCAAAGTGGTCCTCCCCAATCTATAAACACTCGGAAGCATCTTGCAATAGAAAGAATTCATTCCCTTTGGTGCAAGAGAAGAAAAGGCTTGGTGCTTCAAATTTAAAGTGCCACAGTTTGGCTAAAGACGTTAAAGTTAGCGCTCATGGGAGGCACCCCATAGTTTATCCTATTATTTTTCTATTTGTTTTTCAATTTATTTTTATGTTTGTCTTTAGTTTTGCTTTTGTTTCCTTTTTATTTGTTTAGTGTTTTATTTTTCAGGAACAAGTGTGCTTCAGTTTAAGTTTGGGGGTGTGCTATGAGCCATGCTATTCCAGACAGTTTCGTCCATATCCAGGGTAAATTCTTTCCATGTTATAAACACATTGAGGACAATGTGTAATTTAAGTTTGAGGGTATGGGAATACTTTACACGCACTTTGTCCCAGTTTTATTTTTTATTTTTATTTTTGTTGTTTGTGAATATATATATATATATATTAATGTTCGTCTTAAAATTTGTGATTTGATTCTCATTGGTGAGCTTAAAAATTTTGAACACATGGTCTGATAATAGGATTTTTTAGTTTGGTTACTTTCTTTTGGCATGTGAGAATTCACATGTTTGATCTGATCTTACACAAGCACATTAGCACATAATTTGTGAGGTATGACATGAAGTTTGATGTGTGTGTTTCTATGTCTTGTGTGAAACTGAATGATCTATTAGATGGATACTTTGGCATATATATATATATGTGTGTGTGTGTGTGTGTGTGTGTGTGTGTGATAAAAGGAAAAAAAAAAAAAAATCATTGATAAGCTTTTCACTAAGTAACCGGACCTCTTGCCTCATAGCATTGAGTATTCACGTCAAAAGGTGAAGAATTTTGATTTGGTTAATGTTATGGTTAAGTTGGTTTCGTAGTCTTTTTTACCCGAGTTAGTAAGTCCTCAGGGGTGTTTTACACCTAATGCCCTAAAACCACCTGATTTGGGAGTCATTGACTCAACACTCATTACATGGGTCAATTAGAAAGCTTAAGGGAACCAAATATTGCATAGCCTGACCAAAAAAAAAAAAAAAGGTTATGTCATAGATATTCATTCTAATAGGGATTTCAGTAAACTTTGAAATATTGGGACATTGCACATTAGAAATAATTGGAAGCTTCATATTTGTGTGTTAGCTCACCTTACACTGTTTTGAACTTGTGATGCCTTAGCCTGTCTTTTGTGAGTGATTAGACTTTAAAATTTCAATTCATTGTGAAGATGCAGTTTATCTTTTTAAGCTTGTTAATGAATAAAAATCATGGTTTTTAGTAATATCTTAATTTTTGGATAATATGAATTCTTGCATGATATTTGTGAGTAACATTCCTGGAAAACCCTTACGAGATTTCACTCGTCCTCTAGAGAATTTCTAGGAGTTTAAAAAGGCTTGTTGCATATGCTAAATACAATCGTACATCTACGAAAGATGAATTTATTTTTTTGTTTTCTGTTTTTCATTTTAGTTTTACTTTTGTATTGCTAAAAGACTAGCAATATGTAAGTTTAGAAGAGGCCATGCCTTTAGCCCCTCTAGTTGGTCCCCTATACGGACACTGACAAAGAAATATTTTATATGGGTGGTTGCAAAAAACTTTAGTGCTTCTTGATGCAAGAAAAGACTTGGGAATCATCCCGTGGAAATGGAAGACAAGAATGTGTGTTGAGTGGAGATGTCAGAGAAAGGAGTAGTGAGAGCAGAATGATGAGATTTATTTATTTATTTTCAATAGATAGGGCCATAGGGGCCCTTTGTACCAAAGAGTTCATCCAACACACTTCATGTTAGTCGGTTCAAGTGTTCAACTAACAACACCAAGGATGCCATGGTTTCCTCATCTGTTTAATTAATTTCTCCAATAAAAAGCATATGAGTGAAACTAAACAAAGAAATGTTATGCGTCTAAAAAAATAAATTCATGTTTTATAGTCCTATGTAATTTATTGTTTTAGAAAACAATTGCGTCACAAGGGTAAGTTTGAAATTTTATAAAAAATTCAAGGGATATAAAGGTCATTTAATCATGTTTAACTACGTTTAATGCTGAAAATTGACAGAGGGGGATACACTGTATCAAATTGAAAGTTCAGACGTGAAATTGAGAGTTTTTAAAATTTGGAGGTTTTTTCAAAATGCATAATAATTCAGAGATCCTATATGAAGTTTTCCATAATTTAAATGAGTAAGCAACTAATTTGTACAAAGAGAGCCTCTTTCTATCATATTTCCAACGAGTTACCCATGTACTTCATGACATATTTAACTATCAAACCAATTTAATTAAACAAAATTATGCATTAAATACTATTGGGCAAGAATTTTTTCTTTTATTATTATTTTTTTCAATTTAATTATATTATCGTTAACCACACCGAGTTAAAGACATGCCATTCAAGTTCTCATCTCTTAATACATCAACATCGGTTTCCCGCAATCCCAACAGGAAATAATATTCATAGCTAGATAGTGAACACACAATATTAACTATTTTATAAGGCCTGTTTGATAGTGAACACACAATATTAATATTCATAGGTAGATAGTGAACACACAATATTAACTATTTTATAAGGTCTGTTTGAGTGTACGTTTGAGGTGTTTAAAAATGCATTTAACACTCAAAAAATCTGCTTAAAAAAAAAATATATCCGTTTAGTATAAAAAAAATTGAAAGTACTTTTAAGTATCCAAAAAGCTCAAAAATTGTCAAAAACGACTTTGAAACTACAAGCCAAATTAGCCAATAATAAATGAATAAAGCACACAAAAACAAAATCTCATCGTTCCCCACACAACTATTTTTAAGGTTGAGGTTTGGAAAACTTACATTTAGAAATTTGGGTTTCTTTGCTGGTTTGCAATTATTGTTGAGTTATTTAATTAGTAATTTTAACTAAATAATAAATAATGATAATATTGTTTATTGATTATTAATGATATGACAGAAATCACGAACACGCCTCTTAATTAAATTTGTTAGATTTTAACAGAAATTTGTAAACCGCGTAAGAAAGAAATGTTAAGCAAACGTTTACTTCACACATCTTAACTTTAAGAAAAGGCTATATATATATATATATATATATATATATATATATGCAGAGATTGAGAGAATTAGGAAAGGCATCAACATAAGATTTCCATATCACAATTTTGACTATAAAACAAATGTTGCTAATTCCTAACCTTGGCATGAAATATGTTCAAGAATAGCACTCAAATTGCCATGACAAATAAAAAAACTCTCCCTCAATGTATGACTCAATACCAATAAGAAACTTTTACTGAAAAGGTTTTTCCTCCTCAAAAGTCAAGTAAACACACATGATGCATACATAAAAAACTCATATTTTCAAGCAATGGATAGCCCAAAATATCTCAAAATATTTAAAGTATACATGAGACTTGAAAAGACAAGAACATATTTTGTTTAACCCAAGCAAAGAAAAATGTTCCATTCAACTCATGTTTGTGTGTCGTGTGTGCTAGCCATCTATTGAGTAGAATTAACAATTTATAAGTTGAGGAGAACTCTCATCCAATACATTCCTCTTTTTTTTTTTCTTTTTTTTTTCCCTTTTCTTTTTTTTTTTTTAAAAAAAAGAGCACAAACTTGATATAGTGAAATAAATTCTTTTTGGAATATGATTTTTTTGATTTCTTGTTTCACAATTTTTCTTCATGAGAAGGTGTCTTTAAACAATTGGTGCTTACCACAAAAGGAGGAATTCGGGAATTTTTAAGCCCTAAGTTCAACTAGCGTATGGTCAATTTGAAAAATACAACTAGTCAAAATCCCTCATATAGTTACCTCACACAACTCATAGTTTAAACACAAAATAAGCTTAAATGTGCACAAAGTTTAAGCATAGGCAAAACGTAAGACATAAGCTTAGCATTAGGTAACCACAAAAAATAGTCCATTGAAACAATTTGATAACTCATGCATATTAAAAACATTCTAAGACACAAGGAATTAAATCCATGGAAGAAGCACGAGAAAATAATGGACTATCTAGGTGCAAAAGACAAAAGAAGGAAGAATGTAACCAAATCAAAATATTTTTGTCTTTTTTTAAAAAAAAAAAAAAAAAAAATTATTTATTTTTTTAATGCACACAAAAGGAAACAAATGCAAAACAAATAATAATAAAAAAAAAATGCAATGCAAAAAGAAAAGCAACAAGCTCTAAGATATGCAAGACAACCAATCCTAGGCATGTTATTGACTCACCTAACATAAGGTGAGATCACTACCACTCCCCCTCACAGGGTGAATGGTATCATCCTTCCTAACCCACACTTGAGTGATCTTAGGTCTAGGTTTATGGCTTTTTTTGAACTCATCTAACCTATATAGCACTCCTTTCATCATCATGACCAAACCCTCAGAATCTTTCTTAGAAAAGGAATTTTCACTTTTATGCACATGAGGTTTCAAATTAAAATAGTTGGGTCGAATGTGACCAACTTTTCCACAGTGATGACATGTAGGGACTGATGAGTACCAAATATTGCATATTTTGGCCATTTAATTTGCATTTGTTAATCATTTAGCTTTATTATTTTATGATTTTTGTGCTAGTTTTGGTGTCTTAGTGTTTTACAAGTTGCTATAGGAAAACTGGGGTTTAAATGTAGAAGATGCAAAAAAATTGAAGAAAGGCATTTCTGGAGCTGGGATCGAGCGCACCACACTAGCGCTCGAGCGCAGAAGCCTTACGCTCGAGCACATTTGCGCTCGAGCATGGATAGTAGTGCACGAGCGCACTCGCACCCAACACCAAGCGCTGCGCCGTAGGGAACCTGATGCTCGAGTGCAATCGAGCGCACCTAGTATGCGCTTAAGCGCACTCGTCCGACCTAGCAACACGGAAACCCTAGTATAATGTTATAAATACCATAGTTTTCTAGGGATACGCACCAAGGGGGCGCCGCTCAGTGTATTTTGTGTCTTTTTGACATTTTGTAGATCTAAAACGATTTCTCGTTGTAAGTTTCTTTGTTTTCATGAATTCAATTGGTGTTTTTATGCTTTTTGTAGTCATGAGAGGCTAGAATCTTCTACTAAGGTTGAAGATGAAGCCTCACCATTGATGAGTTTTCATATTTTCATGTAATTGTTCATGCAAATCCAATGTTTAAATGCAGCTCATATTCTATCTCAATTTGATTATTTGATTAAGTTCTTGTAATTGATTGTTCAGATTAATATTTGTGCCAAAGTTGGATATTCAATGTGTTTCATCCGACGGATACATTGCATGTTTCAATTTAAATTGGATATCCATTGTTTTTCGTTAATCAAACAGATACATTGGATGATTTTGGTTTAAGTTAGATATGCATTGTGATTTGTACAATGGATGGATTCATTGAATTTTTTTATTATTTTTTTTATTTTTATTTTTATTTTTATTTTTATTTTTTATGAAAAATAAAACATGCGTAGGATTTCATTGCTTGTCGGATGTATGAACAAAACATGAGAATATGTGCTTTGATTTGGTGAGGTGAATTTTGAAACCTTAGTGCTTTTTATCATTTGATTTATTCTATTTTTTTTTAATTCATAATTTTGCAATAAAATTCACATCAAATTTGGAACTAGGTTAAAATAGAATTGATTTAGATAGAAATTAGCTTTCATGAAAGAATTCCCTATGAATTTGACCTCGCACTTGCATAAACTCTATTGCAAACGACTCGTGCACTTGCGAGTACTTTTAAAACTCACAACAAGTTTTTAGTGCCATTGCCGGGGAATTGTTTTGTTAGTGAAAATTAATTTTTGTCTAAATTGATTTTATTTTTCTACTAGTTTAGTTAGAAGTTTTTGCTTTATTTTGCTTTTTGCAATTCTATTTTATTTTATTTATTTATGCTTGATTATCTAAAAAAAAAGGAGTGTTCTTGTGGTGTTTTTCGTTTTTGTTGCAATCTCTGTCAAAGGAACCAAACGAAGTACGCTCGAGCGCATAAATTTGTATTTCTATTGTTTTTTCTTGCTTAATTCCCACTATATATAATTATTTGCAACATGAGAATGCGTGTTACTAATCTTATTGTCTATTTCTCCAAGGATCAGAAATAGTGGAGGGTCTAATTCTAAATCCGTATATACTTGAAAATGTATATTTTAAAACAGAAGCATTTGCAAAGATGAAAAATTTAAGATTGCTCCAAATCAATGGTGCAAATCTCACAAGATGCTATAGACATCTTTTTGAAGGGTTAAGATGGCTTTGTTGGCATAGGTGTCCTTTAAAATTTCTCTTATCAAATTTTCATTTAGAGAACCTTGTTATCATTGACATACAAGATAGTAACGTCAAACAAGTTTGGAAGGAGATCAAAGCATAATAAATCTTACATTTCCTTTTATTTCTCCATTCTTGTTATATTTTTAAGTCAGGACTTTCTTTCTTCTATTTTAACGATTTTGTTTTGACAGATACTCAACAGGTTGAAAGTCCTTAATCTAAAAAATTCAAAATTTCTCACCAAGACACCAAACTTCTCACAAGTCCCAATTCTGGAGATACTAATACTTGAAGGTAGCACAAGTTTGGTTGAGCTTCATGCGTACATTGGAAATCTAGAAAGACTTGTTTTGCTGAATTTAGAAGGCTGCCATAACTTAAGGAATCTTCCAAGAAGTACTTCTAACTTGAAATCTCTTCAAATTCTTAACTTGTCTGTCTGCTTAAAACTTGATAAGCTACCAGAGCAATTGGAAAATATGATGGCTTTAATGGAAATGCATGCAGACAGAACTGCTATTATTCAACTCCCGACCTCCTTTGTTCTTTTGAAGAATCTCAAAACTGTGTAATTTTTAGGATGGAAAGGACAATCTTCAAAATCTTGGTTATCACGATTCTCATCGTGGATATCACCAAAAAGCTCAAATCCCATACATTTGCTCCCAGCTTCCATTTCTGGACTATGCTCTTTGACAAGGCTAGAACTCTACGACTGCAATCTGTCTGAAGATGGGTTTCCAATTGATCTTTGGTGTTTGTCTACACTCAAGTATTTGGATATACGAAGAAGCAATTTCCTTAATCTACCTCATTGCATCGGCCGCCTTCCTAAATTAACTAAATTGCTATTGAGTGAGTGCACGAGTCTTCAATCAATTTCAAAACTCCCCGCAATTTTAACGCTTTTGAATGCAATGGACTGCACATCATTAGAAACATTCCCAAATCTATCGATTTTGAAAAGTTCACGTCATGTTGACTTTGCAAATTGTCAAAAATTGGTTGAGATTCAGGGCTTGGAGAGTTCAGAAATTACACCACATATTTACATGGAGAATTACAACAACCTAGCATATCATTTTAGGTGGAGTCTTCTTTCGTAGGTTTCTCTCTCTCACTGTATTTGTGTGCGTGTGAGTGTAGTTTTTATGTTCTAAACAATTTTTTTTTTTTTTTTGGAAACAGTTATTTTGGAAACAGCTTGACAAGTTTGATGAGTCTCGAGTCATTATACTCTCTGGTAGTGAGGTTCCAAATTGGTTCAGTCACCAGGGAATTGGATGTTCTTTATCCTCTGAGTTACCTCCACTTTCAAAGGGTGAAATCCAGGGGTTGCTCTTTTGTTCTATTTTTGCAGCCAATGAGAATACGATATGAGACTCAGTGTTGTTTTGTCGTTGGAAATCAATAATAAAACTCGAGACATGAAATATGATTCGGGGCCAGTATTCTATTCTTCCCTCAAACCCATGAAGATCATCTTTATATCCAATATATACCATGAAGATCATCAAGTTATAAATTTATGATGGAGCTTGGAAAGGAAGTGAAGATGTTCATCAGAGTTCAGAATATTATTGAAGTGAAGTGTTGGAACAAGTGGCTCATATTCTACTTTTAGCCCATTGGGTGTAATTAGTTTATGTGGGCCTAGGGACAAATAAGTTGTGGGGGGGTATTTTAGGGTTTTTCAAAGTACTTATAATTAGGGTTTTCCTATAAAAATGTTATGTTGTAACCCTAAATCATTGAATAGAAAAATATAGTCGCACTCTCTCCTGTGGACGTAGGCACATTGCCGAACTACGTAAATGTTTGTCTCAACTCTCTCCTGATCTATTTCTTTTCGATTCTATATTATTCATCATTGTTGTGCACGATAACAACAATTGGTATCAGAGCCTAATTATACGATGGCTAGGATTGGCACATCTTCTGTGAAATTCGACGTGATGAAGTTTGATGGATCCGATAATTTCGGGTTATGGCAGAGACGTGTCAAGGATTTGTTGGTGCAACAAGGGATGGTGAAGGTGTTATATGGGACGAAACTAGAAGGGATGGTAGAAGTAGATTGGAAGGAACTTGAGACGAAAGCGGTGGCTACTATTCAGCTTTGTCTAGGAGATGACATGATGTATCATGTCATGGACGAAGAATCTCCGGTGGCAGTTTGGTTGAAACTGAAAAGTCGGTATATGTCAAAGTCGTTGACGAACAAGCTCTATCTAAAGCAGCGGTTGTACGGCTTGAAGATGGTGGAGGGCTCGGATCTGAGCCAACACATCAATGAATTCAATCAAATAATCGGAGATTTGAAGAGGGTTGATGTGAAGTTCGAAGACGAAGACAAGGCGTTGACGCTTTTGAATTCACTCCTAACTTCTCCTACGTATGAGAATTTGGTTACAACTCTGATATGGGGGAAAGAGTCCTTGGAGTTAGAGGACGTTACAGGAGCCCTATTGGCTTTTCATTAAAGGAAGAAAATCAATGATGAAAGTTCTCAAGGAGAAGGGCCAGTTGTAAAGGGTAACCAAGAGCATGGAAAAAAACATTAACAAGGGTGGTTCGAATGGCAAGAATTCTCGGTCAAAGTCCAGGAGGAGGAAGGACATCATTAGTTATAAGTGCGGAAAGAAATGGCACATGAAGCAGGATTGTCCAGACTGGAAGAAGAAAAAGGACGACGAGAATGAAGGTTCCTCAAAATCTGCGAGCGTAATGGAAGACAATTCAGACGATGCTGATGGTGATATGCTTTTTGTTGCATCAAATTCATAGCATCCTGTGGATTCTTAGATTTTGCACTCAGCATGTTTGTTTTAAGTGACGTCCAACAGAGATTGGTTTGACACCTACAGGTCAGTTAATTATGGTATAGTTACTATGGGTAATGGTGCACATTGTAAAATTATTAGCATAGGTAATATCAGGATTAAGATGTTTGATGGTGTGATTAGAACGCTATGTGATGTTAGACATGTACCAGAAGTGGAAAAGAATCTGATTTCATTAGGAACCTTAGACTCAAACGGTTATGGTTATAAGTCTGAAGGTGGAGTAATAAAGGTGACTAAGGGTGCGATGGTAGTGATGAAGGGGCAAAAAAGTTCAAAGAATATCTATAAACTGTTAGGAAGTACAGTTGTTGATGGAGTCGCCTCTGTGGAGTCTAAGTCTGATTGTACTGTTTTGTGGCATATGCGGTTGGGTCATATGAGTGAGCGGAGCATGTTGGAGCTTTATAAGATAAATTTGTTGAATGGTGTTAAAACGTGCAAGTTTGAATTCTGTAAATTCTGTGTTCTGGGAAAGCAGAATCGAGTACAATTCAAGATAGCCACACATAAGACAGAGGGCATTCTTGACAATGTTCATTATGATGTTTGGGGACCAGTGAGGACAGCGTCACGAGGAGGACATATGTATTTCGTGATCTTTATTGATGATTTTTCCATATAGGTTTGGGTGTACTTCATGTAGCACAAATCAGAAACGTTTGCCAAGTTCAAATTGTGGAAAGCTGAAGTGGAGAACCAGACTGAGAAGAAGGTTAAGTGCCTCAAGACAGAAAATGGAACTGAGTATACAAACGACAAGTTCAGAGATTTCTGTGAGCAGCATGGTATAAAGAGACATTTCACAATATGCAAGACACCACAACAAAATGGTGTGGCGGAAATGATAAATAGGTTTATTGCAGAGAGAGCATGATGTCTCAGGTTGAATGCTGGACTTGCAAAGATTTTTTGGGCAGATGTAGTAAGTATGGCATGCTACTTGATCAACAGGTCACCGAGGATAGCATTAAATAGGAAAGTTGCTGATGTAGATTACTCTAGTTTGAGAGTATTTAGTTGTCCAGCCTATGTGCACATACCTAGTGAAGAACGATCGAAGCTTGATCCAAAGTCTAGACAGTGTGTCTTTCTCAGATATGGGAAATGGGTTAAGGGTTACAAGTTTTGGAATCCGAATGCAAACAAGGTGGTGATCAGTAAAGACGTGGTATTTGATGAAAATTACATGTTGAAGAGTACTCAGGGTAAAGAGAAGCAGGTGCCAGGAAGCTGTAGTAGTGATAAGTAGGTGGTGCAGGTGGAGTTAGAGACTCCTATGCAGGAGAGCACTTCTTAGGTTATAAAGACCTCTACTTCAGGAGTTAAGGAGCATCACATTATAGCCACAGACAGGCCTAAATGCACTATCAGGTCACTAACCAAGTATGGTTTTGAAGACATGGTTTCTTATGCTCTTGTCATCAGCAACAGAGATCCTACTACTTTTCAAGAGGCTGTCAATAGCCAAGAGAAGAGCAGATGGGTGGGTGCTGTGGCGGAAGAGATGGAATCTCTGCATAAAAACCAGACGTGGGATTTAGTGGAGCTTCCAGATAGGAAGAGGGCGATATGGTGCAAATGGGTGTTCAAGAAAAAGGAAGCAGTATCAGAAAAAGGGGGAGAAAATTTCAAGGCTCGCCTAGTAGCAAAGGGTTATTCACAGCAGAAAGAGTTTGATTATGAGGAAATATTTTCCCCAGTGGTCAAACATCCATCAGAGCAGTATTGGCGTTGGTAGCTCATTATGACGTGGCATTGGAGCAAATGGATGTGACGACAGCTTTTCTCCATGGTGATTTAGAGGAGCAGATTTACATGGAGCAGCTAGAAGGGTTCAGTCAACCTGGACAGGAGCACTTGGTCTATAAATTGAAGAAGTCACTTTATGGGCTGAAGCAGTCTCCAAGGCAATGGTATAAGCGGTTTATCTCCTATATGATCAAAATTGGCTACAAGAGATGTGAGTAGGATTGTTGTGTGTATGTGAGGAGCCTTGATGATAACTCATTGATGTGGTATTTTTGTGACAAAAAATATCAATTATAAAAATTACCACTCGCAATAGTATGAATCCCGTAGGATAGGGCTATATTGAGGGTGTCGAACCTCAAGGACTGCAGGGGTTTTATTATCAAAATTTGAAAGATTAAAATTAACTTAACTTAAAAGAGAATGATTTGTTGTATAAATTCAAAGTGCATGAAAATAAAGAGAGTAAATATATGAGAGAGAAAGTAGGGTATTGACTTCATCACGATCAGCACATCAATGGTCAACCATATTTAATTCTAGCAATTTATTCTATGCATATTATGATTTAAACAAGAAAACACATGATTGAAAAAAAAAAAATTTCATACAGTCAATGGAATAGCATAACTTATCTTCGGTTGGCACAGATCATCTACCTAAATTACAATAAACTAGGGTGTAGTATGATCCGTCTTTCCTAGGTATGGTCTATCTAATCCTATTGATTGCATGTTGATTAAGAACCATTGTATAACCATCATTCTTATGATCACAGAAAATAAGAATGATTTGAGTTCAATAATAGTAAAATAATTTGTAAGATAAGATAAGAATTTTACTAATATTGAGTTGGAATTTAAGAACAATTGCATTTAATATAAAGAACATAAATCAATTGTAGCAATCCTCAGAGTTATACAATTAATATGCATAAATTGAAAAACTAGAAATTAAATACAATCAAACCATTATGCTTGGAAAGGATTACATCAATACCCCACAATTGGTTTAGCCGCTCATAATCTTCTAAGCTCCACAGACAATTTACTAAAATTTAAACTCTAGAAAGCGGTGTGTCTGTTTACAATGTTTAGAACCCTATTTATAGGGATTAGGAAAACCTTAAAAACCCTAGAAATCCTCAGAAAATCGGAGGTCAGTCTCCCAGTCCAATTGGGAGACTGAAAACCAAATCCACGCTGGAAAAGGATTGTTGTCGTGCAATACACGCCCAAGTGCGCTCGATCCGAAGTTTTGTGCGCTCGAGCCTAGCTGTTGTGCGCACGAGCTCAGGCATGCACTCGATCCCTAGCCCCAGACGCTTGAGCTCAGGTGCGCTTGAGCTCAGGAATAGCTGCGCTCGATCCTAGATCCAGAATGCCTAGCTTTTTGCCATTTTAAGCCCAATTTTCAATGGTTTGTCTAATAAGACCTGAAACACAAAAACAAAACAAAATCAAACAAATAACAATGCTAAGGAATTAACATATGTAAATTAAGGGGCTTGAATGTGCAACATTCGGCGCTTATCACTCATTTATTTTTCTGTTACTGTACGTGGATGATATGCTTATTGCAGCTAAGAGTATAGTGGAGATTAACAAACTGAAAGTTTTGTTGAGTAGAGAATTTGACATTAAGGATTTGGGCACAGCCAAGAAGATTCTTGGGATGGAGATTCGTAGAGACAGGGATGCCAAGAGATTGTGGCTATCTCAAGCTGGCTATGTGAAGGTGTTAGAGAGGTTTAGCATGGAGAATGCAAAACTGAAAAGCACACCTTTGGCGAATCATTTCCGTTTGTCTACCTCACAGTATTCCAAAGACAGTTGAAGAAACTGAAGACATGTCTAAGGTTCTGTATGCCAGTGCAGTGGGGTGTCTGATGTATGCTATGGTATGTACCAGGCCAGATTTGGCTCATGTAGTCAGTGTGGTGAGCAAGTACAGGACGAATCCAAGG